>NW_006239165.1:943670-999024 GCF_000226075.1 Solanum tuberosum
AATTAACAACTTAATATATTAAAGAGACATATAAAAAAGGGTTAATATTTGAAATTGTACATGTGCCACATAAATTAGAACAAAGAGAGTAATAAATATTATTTTCAAAATTATGTTTTAAAAAAGTACTACAAATCACAATAGCTAACAATTTAAAATATTTTAAAAATCATATAAAATTTTCAATAACTTCTCAAATTCCATAATATGACATAAATTAAAAAAAATTAAATAAAAAATTAAATATTATATATATATATAAAACTCAATTATCATCTTTATAAAATCCAAAACTCAAAAATCCTCCTCTAAAGCCAGTATGCTAAAGGCCTGTAGGAGAAATAAAGGGGCTCAGATGTGGTGAATGCAGTACTTTCCATATCCCGATCTCTTCAGATTGCATAAAATTTAGAAATGCAAGTAGCTTTTGCACGTAGAGAAGTTCAAGATTCCAAATCTTGTCTCACATTACGTATATGTGGCATGATTTAATTAGTCAACCACGGACTCAAGGGCTGGCTGTTTCTGTAGGCTAGTACGCTCACGAGGAGGTAAATTACAAAACACAGATTTGTCATTTGTATGTTTACTCTGTGTACTACTACTGTGAATGCTTGTGAATTTGCACAATTAGAGGCGAATTCAAAATTATGAAGTTTATGTGTTCTTACTTTCTACTACGACTCAAGTTAGTACTACTATAATAATTGAATTCGCATTCAAATCATGTTAATTAATAGAATTCTCAATATATATATATAAATAATTTGACCACAAGCTAATAACTATGAAGCTTATGAATACTCAACAACTGTTATTCTTGCGTTTAAATCTGTTTGGTACTATATTAACATTTTCTCATAGCTACAAGCAAATCAAATTTCACCTTTTCATTTTACCATTAACATGACTTATTTTAAGCCATCACTGAATTCTATACAAATTGTTTGATGCAAGGATACATTCGATATTTTGTTTATGTGTCAAAAATCTTTCTTTCTATGTCTCCAATCAAATTATGTCAAACAATTAAGAAGGGAGAAATACTACCCACAATAAGTAGACGAATATTTCAATCTTAATTCACTGCAACTGTGGATGAAGGAAGTAAAATATGGTCACTGTTTTGCAGGATGGAGTAACATGGCTGCAGAATTCACCAGCACAATCACCGGCGATGATCTTGGCAGATAATGGCTTCGATGTTTGGATTTCCAATGTCAGGGGAACCAGATATAGCCGTCGCCATGTCACTCTTGATCCTGATAGTGCGGTATCTCCTTCAGTTCCTCAATGAACTATACATTTTTCATAATGCTTGCAAAACTGATAAAAAGAATTCTGGTAAAGGGAAGAAAGATGTCAAAATACTTAAATAGCTCTAAATCTTTAAAGGTTTTATTCATTCTGGTTTACAGGACTACTGGAATTGGACATGGGATGATCTTGTCGTCCATGACTTACCTGCTCTCGTTGATCTTGTCTTTAAACAAACTGGGCAGAAAATTCACTATATAGGCCATTCAATGGTAAGTTTGGAAAGAGAACAGAACATTAGTCTCAATTGTAGGTGGCAAAACATTTATTATCCTTCCAGTACATGATATAATGACCTTTTTATCTGTCTATTTTCTGAACTAACAGGGCACCTTGATAGCGTTGGCGTCCTTTTCAGAAGGGAAACAAATAGACAAGGTAAAATCAGCTGCCTTGCTCAGCCCAGTTGCTTATTTGAGCCATATGACCACTGCACTCGGTGATGTTGCTGCTAGAGCTTTTGTTAGTGAGGTCAGGGCAAAATCTAGGTTCACTTCTCTTCTTTACATTTTGCAAAGCTTAAGAGCAATGCATACATTGTGATTTGTTGATGTTTATGGTTTCCAATGTCAACAGATCACTACAATATTTGGTCTTGCAGAATTTAATCCAAGGGGGTAAAAATTTACTTCTCCTTACTTACAACTAGTGTTCTGAATTTGCCCTTCTTGTCCCCCACCCCCCTTCCTTCTTTTGTCACATTTACCTCAATTTTTGACGCTTTGTGGTAGTGAGCCTGTGTCCGATTTTCTCAAGGTCTTATGTGCTCAAGCTGGGGTGGACTGTTATGACTTGATAACTGCACTTACTGGTACTAATCTGCCATAAAATTAAAAACGTTTTCGTCATTTACAGATGGAGTCATTTGTGATGATCACAAGTTCCAAGCTAAATAACTTTCCTCTATGAATATAGGAAAGAACTGCTGTCTAAATGCCTCCACGGTCGATCATTTCTTGAAGAATGAGCCCCAGTCTACATCAACTAAGAACCTTGTGCATTTGTCTCAGAGTAAGTCCATTTTTAAGTACTATTTACGAGTCCATCAATCAACTATACCTTAGTCCTAAACAAGTTAGGATCGGCTCCAATAATCAACCAACCAACCAAAAATACCAAATGACTATGTAACTATTTGAAATTCATGCAGCTGTTAGAGATGGTGTCTTGTCAAAATATGACTATGGGAGCAACGACTTCAATCAGGCTCACTACGGTGAAACCAAACCTCCAAGGTACAATCTGACAAATATCCCTCATGATTTCCCCCTGTTTCTCAGCTATGGAGGCCAAGATGCACTGTCTGATGTTCAAGATGTTGGGATATTACTTGATAATCTCAAGTACCACGATGTAGAGAAGCTACATGTTCAGTATATCAAGGATTACGCTCATGCAGACTTCATCATTGGGATTACTGCTAAGGATATCGTCTACAACCAGATTATTTCCTTTTTCAGAAACCAAGGATGAACACCTTGTTGGGATTGAAATAAGCTAATATATCGGATTTGGTTTTACAAAACTTAGCAAAATACATTGTATCCGTTCGCATTCAAAATCTAATCATAATTGAAATTGTGCGAATACAATACTTGATTGTAACGATATGTGTGACCACTGTGTATATATATATTTTTTCAAGGAAACCTCGATAGTCTCTTAAGGTTGGCCTACGAAAGACCCACCGATCCACTTATTATCAAAAATAGAAGGCGTCATCGCACAACTTTTGTTGTGTCTCGGAAGAAATTACGCTGCACATGGCTTCCTTTGTCTTCTAACACTCTGTTTCGGTGGTTATAAATTGTTAGTGTTGTTTTCTAATGTACTACCAAAACAAAAAAGTTTTATAATGTATTACTCCCAGTCCCAATTTATGTGATACTTTTCGTTTTTCGAGAATCAAACGGTTTAACTTTGATTGGAAATTTGCATATAGAATCTTCAATTTTTTTGAAATGAAATTTACATATTTGTAAACTACGTAAAAAGTGTTATAAATCACAATAATTAATAATTGAAAATATTTAAAGGATCTATGAAAAACTTACTATTAAAAATAGATTTGTATGAATCTCGAAATTCAAAAAGTGTCACATAAAATGAGACGGAGCAAGTGCTTTTTTAATTTAGATTTATACTATATAGTCCAAATTTCAAGAATTAAAGAATTTGATTGTGATTTGTGATGTGAATTTGAATATGATTTTTTTTTTTAGAAATAAAATTCACCGCAAAATAAAGATTGTGATTCTATTGCTCACTGCCTCCTTCCAAGTGATCTGCTGTCCGCTAGTAGTTTATGAATCTGCCATATTTTTCATGATGTTCAGTGTGACAGATTTTGCCTCTGACAAACGTAAGAGTATATTTTTCCTCCATGATTGCTGCAAATCTTTTAGTTTTAGTTGATTTCATTTTCAGTTGCTCTTGCGGCGCAGTAATTTTCATTCGCGATTCATATATCAAGCTCTTGCTCCAGCTTATATGTCGCATTGAAAGTATGAAAAACGTATATAGTTCGATATCCCCGACTTTAGGCTCAGCGATTCTTCAACATTTATGTTTACCATGAATAACCTAGTTTCTATTACTAATTTTTGTAAGATATATGCGCTTTAGCTTTGGTAGTGTTAGAAGATGAGGAAGATGAAGGGGGGAATGGGTAAAGTTACATAGACCCGAGGATTGAGAATCAGAAATCATTTGAAAAGGTAGGGCCTGCTGTGAGTTTAAGTGAGGAAAATAAAGGAAATTGGGGTTATAATTGGATATGTGAACCTCTGTATAAGTGCTATGGATGATAGAGAATAGGGATACTTGCTACATGAGATGATTTTGGTTTGGGGGGTTTTGCAGAACAACTCCTGATGTTAGAAGTAGCTGCTATAAGATGATATTGGTTGGTATGGTTCAGAATTTGAACGCCATAGGAAATTACAGTTCCCTATTTAAGTATCATAAGATGAAAACTTACCAATTTGAAGTGCTTTGTTGCAGTTAGTAGCTCATATATGTGCCAAGGGAAATGTTGTTCGGACTCTTCAAAAATGTCAAGGGGTGCTTGTCAGATTCACCAAAAGTAGTGTATCTTTCCATTCAGTATATTGATTATTTTATTTCTTAGTAACTTTCTATTATCTTGTAGGTATCTCCATATAAGGAATTTAAGCACAACTGAGCTTGAGGAATATCAGTAGTTTCCTTCAAATTCTTATTCATATTAGCTGTGACCGGGAAAGTTCTGCAGAGGTTCTTTGGAAATCTGGAAGAATTTTATTTCCCTGATTTGGTTGAAGCTTGCCTAAGGTAATTGAAAAGATCCATAAATCATAAAGTATTCCATTTTTTATAAGGGAATTAGTAAGCACGACTATGAAAAGGTTTTATTGCATTACATTGTTTTTATAATTGTAACTCAAATTTATTTATCACATCAAGATGAATTTTGAAGTTAGCCTTCCTACAAATTTGGATTATGCTGTGGAATCATTGGAGAAAACAATGTTATTGCCATGTGTGGAATTGATTTTCTGGCCTTTTATGTTCCCGTAAAATCCTTAAGTGCTACCATTTAGTTCTGTCAAGTTTACTTTAGGTGCTAAAGATGCCTTTTCCCTCAAAATTGAAACTGTATTATCCTTAAGCTTATTATTCATTTAGGATTTTCATCTGCTATAGTGAGGAATGACATTTAGACAAAGCCTGTCTTTAATTTCATCTAATGTTGGATTCATATTTCTAGACCACCTTTGCATCAAAATGAGGAAACTGAGCATTAATAATGCAATTCGGAATGTGCATTCCTTTATAGAGTTTTTCGGTGTAGATGAGAGAAACTAATAAAAGAAATGAGCTTAAGCCGTGTCACTGAAGAGAATGGGATGGAGAATTATTCTTATTACTTCGGTCTAAGTCAAACACTTGTTCAAAAATTTTCAGCATTTAGATAAGTTCTGATTAAGGACTATAACAGAGGTCCTACCTCATGCTCACCACTAGAATTTCAACAGTTTTCATTTGTTTCTTTTCTCACACTTTTGCTTGGAGAGGAGGGAGAGAGAGTTGACAAAGGATCTCCTTTGCAAGCTGTTTTGTGCATGTGTTTTTTGAACAAAGATGGCACTTTACAAGGTTTTACAAAATTCACACAAAACAAAATATTGCTTTGATACGTTTAACAAAGTGTGATCATCTAAACTCAAACATGAAAAACTTGCTTCTTTTCTGCTGAGTAAATTGATTAGTTTCCTAACTCTTGCTGTCCATAAGCACCTTACTGGAAAAAAACATGATGCTTTTGGAATCATATTACTGGAAAACAGACATTGAAACACTTCATACGCTAAAAATTCAAATTCATCAATGAGTTAGCTGTAACCATTTAGAACAGTTAAAACTTCATGTCATGCCTTTGCTTTGATCTTGCCCAATCAAAGTTAATCGTCCAATTTAGGATAGAAGATGCAAAAAAAATAAAATTGAGATAGCTTTACAACTAAAACTCTGCAATAAGAGAGGTAAGATAGCAATGGAATGAAACGGACATAGCAGAGGACCGACATGTTGGAAGAGGGATGGGGGAGGCGTCTAGCGTGTGAATATTGTCAAGGAAAGTAAAAAAAGGAAAAAAAATTCCTCCAATTTTAAGGGTGTTGATAATCTGTCGAAATTTAAGAAGTTCCCTCCTTTCATTTTCTTTTTAAATTCTAATGTCAAGCTTCTTTCATTTTGTTCTCATGTATACTTGTCTGTTATTGGGGAGCCATGTGTTGTCTTTTTTGGTACAATAAATAGCTGCTTTGGCTGGGTGCTTCACTTTATAGTCTGCTTCCATGATCCTTTTTCTGTTTCGGAGCATAAGTTTCAAATTGATGGTCAAATCAAAGAAATTAATGTGACTGCATGCAGTATTGAGATTCTGTGCTTAAATGAGATAGAGGATACAGCACCAAGAAGAAGGAATCTTTCAAGAAGCAGGAGGGAGCTTTTCAATAGTTCATCTTCAAAAAATTGTTTATGGTTCAAGTTCATAACGACTCAGGTAACTTGCAAACTGAACAATACTAAGGAGTAAGGACAAATCTCTATTCTGGAAAGTTTTCATCAATGGCACAAGATTATATCACATCATTGTCATTCTTGCGTAATTGTGGTCGCTTTATATGAACTATGTTTCTCTGAATTTGTACCAAAATGATGTATATATAAATGATTTCTTATGTGTGTCAAATAATTCATAATAATATTGCTCTCACTCTCTTCAGGTGTCTCTTCCTATAAAATATGTGAAAGAATGGAAACTGCTAAAAGTGAAAGAAAAATAGAGAAGGATAGATCAAAGGAATCTGGAAAAGAATATTTCACAGAAATTGACTGGTATCTGTTTTCTCTGGAGAGATTCAGTGCTTTTTGCCACTTTTTGACTTCACCAGATGAGGGAAGACACTCAAAATGTTGTGAGCTCTCAAGTCTTGCCTGGTTAAGATTCCCACCACTGGAGATACCTGAAAAAGGAGCATGGTTTGATGTTAGTAATGCTTTTATCACTTCTATTGTAAAATAACACTTCCACCTAGACTCTTCCTTAACAAGCTCTGATGCTACGATATGACTTTTTCTGTGTATCGTTAGACTATGATAGGAGGGAGATATTTGCATAAGATTAATAACTGAAATTTGCTTATAAGCTCACCCCTGCTGCTTGATATTTGGGTACAATGAGCATGTGGCGGAGCCCCACTTGCCTGAAAAGCACCATTGCCTTAGCCACTGACATGCTTTCTACCACAGTATAGGGGGTTGTGTTGGTCAAGGGATGCAAGTCAACATACATCTCCATTTCACTCTTTGTAACTGCCACATCTTCAATCTTACCCCACCTCTCAGCTAGATCAATCCAGGAGAATTTCTCTCTCACTTCCCACTCCTCTGTCCTCCGTCTTTCATGAAGGAACAATTTTTTCTTGAGAACCAGAAGTAGGTGAGTTCTTAGGACAATACCGTGCAATTCAGTTGCCCCAATTGGCAGCCCCACTGGTGGTACCACCCCTTCATCTACTACAGGGAATCCGTTATGTGTGGTGTTCTTCAGGACCTCCACGATACGTCCCACCTTCTCAATTCCACGAAGTGTAACTACTGGTGGCTTTACATCAGCAAGTTCACCAACAGTGATATTTCTCATCCATGGCTCAGGGTTGGCATCCAAGAAAGGTAGACCTTTCAGCTCCAATATTATTTCATAAATACTTAGATTGAAGCAGTCTCCTACACTCTTGGAAATAAGAAGAACAAGCATTGTTATTGGCAGAAGGAGAAGATTGTTTGTCAGCTCAAGAAATATGACGCAAAGAGAAACAGTCATTCTCATTGAACCAGCCATAAGGGAAGCTGCTCCTAGAACGGCATACAACCCTGGATCAATTTTTGTATATGATCCCATGGCAATGGCAAGCAAGCGACCATAAGCTGAACCCATGAGGATGATTGGAAGGAAGAGACCAGATGGCACAGCAATCCCAAAAGTGACGAGTCCCAAGATGCAATACAGTACAAAGTAGATAATAAGAGATGAAACTTGGAATTCACCGGGAGTGTTTATGGAAAAAATATTCCGTACTGCATCATCATTGGTTGTAAGCAGAAGAGTAGCGAGATCATTGTAATAGCCGTTTGGACAGTTGAATTGCTTGAAGTTTCCTGTCCCTCCAGTGCCAGGACAGGACCCTTGAATTGATGGATCACAAGGCTTGCATTTGGCCAAAAAAGGAAGTCCATACATGCCAATGGAGGTGAAAAGGGAGACGCTCAGAGCAAGAAGAAGCTTATGTAGTTTTCCCTTCCTGCAAGATATAAAAAGATCAATGTTTGAAAGTCTGGAATTTGCATCTATAGAGTTCTTTTTTTGGGCAATTAAATGTGATAAGAAGACCATGTTTGAATATAATTCAAACTTAAAAAAATGCCGGGGCAGATGGATCAAAGTGTCAAGATGATTCTAGTCTTAGTAAGTTCATTTTTTGTGGATAAGCATTGCCTTTTAAATCCAGATAACTGAGTGAATGTTTGATGATCTAGTTGGAATGTGGAAGAGTTGATGCTTACTCATTGATGAGATTGTAGAGTCTGAGAACTTTGTGGAGGACGTGATTGTAAAGGCTACCCAAAAGTCCACCTATGATTCCAATCAGTGCAATAGGGATGATGTCCACAGGATGGTACGTAACACTGACACCACTCACATCAAACATGATAAGCCCTCCTCTTCCAAAAAGTCCACAGTTGCCAGATTTGCAGTATTCTATGAAGGCCCTCAGTATCACCACCACAACTGCTGTGCTGAAGAAAGTTCTCCAGAGAAGTGCACTTCTCCACCATGTTGCCACTTCCTCTAAAGCAAATAGGACACCACCTACTGGAGAACGGAAAGCAGCACACACACCTGATGATGACCCAGACGTGATGAGATCTCGCCTGTCCCGATCATTGTTGAAGTAACGGAGCCAACGCCATTTGAGTCGGTAATTATCTGGACCACCTTGACCTAGTAAGGAAGCAAAGCAAGCGCCAATGTGAACCAATGGCCCTTCTTTTCCAAGGTCTAAGCTTGCAGAAACTGCTGCTATGCTTCCAATGATCTGTGAGCCAAGAGATTAAAGATTGCTTAGATAAATAAAATTAAACAAGAAATTGGTAAGTAGCATAATTGACTTTTAATGAACGCTTTTACAAATCAATCAAAGGGAAAGAAAACATGTCAGATCTCTCAAAATTTAGAATCTTTTAGTATGGAGATTTGTGATGTCCCTACATATTTGCTTTTAAGTATATGTAATTTTCTCAGTTCCATTCATTTTCATGATAGGGAACATTTGTGTTACTCAACAAATAGCAAATTCAATTGAGACATAAACTTGAGTCTCATGGAAGCTCTTGTATTTTAATGCCACATGAGAAGCAAGACAGTGACACTAGTAAAGGATTGAAGTTTGGAAGTAGATTAGATACCCTGACGGATGTTCCTTGTTGGATGAGTGCATTCGATTCTAGAATTTCCTTTTTATTTTAATTGATCCTATCTGATCAATTAAAGATAGAGATCAAGCTTTCCAAGTAAGATTGAGTTCCATAAATAAGTCGGCTAAATAAAAAGATGTTATTTGCTCTTATTCTTTATATTTATACATCTAGTTCAGTAGGATCTCAATAGTATGTTGATGGCCTGATAATTTGTCTGCAACCTGAATTGCCAACAACATCATACTTAGTGTGTACACAGACCTTACCCCTACCTTGGAAGGTAGAGAGGCTGTTTCCTAAAAGACACTCACAGCCTGAATTGCCAGCAGTGATAAAATTGGGTGTGTGACGCACCTTGACAAAAAGTGTGGTTGCTCCAAACATGTTGGGAGTATCTACCCCGTTGAGATAGGCTTTGATTTCAGGAATTCCAGGCCCTGCAGCAGTAGGCGCGAAGCACACGCAGAGAAGGGCGGCTATCAGAGTGAGCACAAAATTAGCACCCGCAAAATATGCAAATCCCATAAGGTACCTGTAACCATTATTTGTTACAATCTCAATTATGAATTAACCAATAACTGTATTCAATTCAATTGAGTGATCTTTGATCTTTGTCACCAGTCACGGAATAGAATTGAAGCATTAGAACACTTCCCGAATCACAGGGAAAACATCACTAACCTTCTGTTATCTATATAGTCCACTACAGCACGAAGTTTGTAGCCAGCAATATTTTCAATTGCAAGATTGATAAGTGTTGCTGTAACTCCTGTAAGAAGCCCAACCAAAAATGCCAGTGACCATTTCAAGAAGACATACTGTAATACTTGAACTCTGGATCTCCTTCTCCAATCATGCTTGAAGAGATCATTCTCGTTGATCCTAAAACAGACACATTCAATTAGGACATCCAATTCCTGTTGGCCCAGGTAATGCATAATTCAAGAAAATCTATTATTGATCTAAAGATAAGATTATTAATTGTTCTTACTCATAGTCTAAACTTTCGATATGTGAGACCTTAGCTCCAACCAAGGCAAATGGACTGGATGACAGTGTCCTGTTTCTCTTGAGGAGAGGCTGTCGCATTGAATTGCTCTCTGGATCTCTTTCTTCTTCATTGAGTTGTCCATTGATGTCATTTGTTGTTGCTTCTTCTACTAATCTTTGCTCCTCCATAATAGATAATAAATTGTGAAAACAGCCTCGAGCTCCACTGGTTGGTGCAGAAGAAGAAGATACCAAGTTGTTTTATCCTGTTTTTTGGGGATTCAAAGGAAGGGCAGAGCAAGAATCATATTGGTTGTTTTCACATGTAAGTTTGTCTTCTTCTTGAAAGAATATGGAACATGAGTTGCTAGATTAAAGGCGCAACTTGGGTGTTTTTAAAATTATCAGATAATGGTTACTCCACTTGGAACATGATAGGTAAATTGGTAGTATTATTTAAGAAAAGAAGTATTGAAAACACTCATGAATTTGACGTAAATTTATAAATACTTCTATGCTTGACTAACTAAACTTAGATGCACCCTGATCTGCAAGTGGTTTCTAACTTTTGTAGGAGCATGAGACTCTTAATAAAAAAACAAGAAAAGTGTTGTAAAAACCTCTAAACTTGGCAAGAATTTAGAGGTATATTTCACTCATGTTGCAAGATCAGGAATGTATTTAAGTTTAGTTAATCATTTAAAAAAATATTTTTTTAAGGTTGTCAATAGTTCAGGTATGAAACTAATAATTCTTGTCAAATTTAAAGGTGTTTTTAATACTACTCTCATTATTTGATTTTTAGGAAGAAATAATTGTGGGTGAAAAGTGTAAAGAGGGAACCTTTTTTTTAAATTACTGTACATGATCCATGGGACCAAAAAAGGAGACGTGGAATATTGCTAATCCTTGATTACAAACATCCTTCATGGGGCCCTGAACTGGAGTTAGGTAATGTAATGATGTCTGTTCTAAAAATATTCCATCACATTGAAAACGATATACTATTTTTTACACTTTGAGTTATCATCATCTATAAGAAAGTAAAATTATTTTATGTGAATTATGGAGTACGAATTATAGTTAGTAGTCATTATAGTAATATTGGGTGGAAGATCTTTAATAATATATTGATTATTATATGTTTTGATTTGTCATCTTTGCTTGAAAGGTTATCAATATCAGGTTGTCGGGCAGAAGCAGATCATAATCGACTTCAAGTAAATATAGTAAAAGTAATTTTACAATTTAATAGTTAATGAATTTCTTAATATAAATACATGATTCGAAGGCTAGATATGTGCTTTGAACTCGAGCAATTCTCTTAGTATGCTTTACTTTGTCCGTCTCAATTCATGTAGTACTTTCACTTCTCGAAAATTAATTTAATTAAAAAGCTAAATTGTACTAGACTAATAAGTTACGGATGATATGACCTCACCCAGAGATGAGTGAGAATCCCCAATTGCTTTGGGGTTGCAATTTGTCTAGCTTGGTGACTAAATCATCTTTTTTTCACGTATCTCAATATTTTAAAAATTAAAATTTTGATATTTTAAAATTACACAATAAGAAATTTAAATTGCAATTATTCTTGTGTTAATACAATGAAAAATATATTGACTTATTGTAAAAAAGTTTTTTGATTTTGATGTTATCGAAAGGTTATTTCGTGTTTGGTAGTGCAAGAAAGTTGTAAATCTGGATCTGATCTGCATGCTTACGTGAACAGTGGTGGCTTGTCAAGTTTGTATGTCAACTCCCACTATATAAAAGACTTGGTAGGTACAGTAGTAATTGGATCTGACAAAGGCGTATTCAGGATTTTGAGATCATGGATGCACTATTACGAAAAGGTGGATCTAAGATATAAATTTGTTTGGTTTAACATTTATGTTCTTATCACTAAATGCTATTGAAATTTTAAAATTATAGGTACAAATTATTTTTTATCTATCCAAACCACTTAGCTGAGAGATGTTACTCAATTTTAGAAAGAAAAATAAAACAAGATAAATAAAAGGTTCAAATTTCTAAACTCAGTTAGAAAGGTGCCTTATCACCAATGCACGACATTATATGATACTTCAAGTGTGGGTTCACACATCTATATTTAAATAATTTTTAAAAAATATAACACTACTATATATGATTTCTGGAGGCGAGCATGGATTCACGTGAACCCGGTGACCCCCTCCTGAATACGCCTCTGATCTGACCTGTATCCATATTGGAGCGCGAATAAGTTTGAATTTATATTCCCTCCATTCAATAATAGTTGTCGATTATACTAAAAATAGTTGTCCAATTTAGAAAACCAAGATATAATTTATCTTTTGTGTCTATTTTATCCTTGCTATTAAATATTTTATCATCTAACACATTTCTCAAAACATTAAATTTAATAAAGTCAAAGGATAATATAGTAATATACCGCTATTATTTATTATTTCTTAAGGAGTGTATCAAGTCAATAGTGGACGACTATTGTTGGACAGAGAGAGTATTAGAAAATCTCACACTTGGATAAAACACTTTCCAACAAAAACAATTTCGTACTCGAGAGATTCAAATTCAAGATTTTTTATTAAAAATAAAAAAGTACTTATTACTCCACCACACACTTTTTGTCGGTCAGTGATAACTATTTTCTATATATTGAAATTTACTACTACCATTATGTAAAGCAATATTAATTCATGCCATAATTGTAGCAGTAATAAAATCTCTTTTGTTGTACTGCTTAATGATTAACCAAATAAATAAGTGAGAATTTAGGACCTTTTGACAACTCTCAACTGCACCTACATGAGTAATAAAATAAATAATCATAAAAAAGAAGTGGCTGAATTGTGTTCAGCCATGTGGCCTGGACCTTAAGCTGCCAAATTTGACAGAAAGGCATCATATTGGGTCCTTCTCTTATATATATATAGGCACATTTCATATTATTTATGTAATACAAGATTCATCCAATCCAACGATGGATACTAAATATGACTTTTCAAATAACTGAGGAGTCATATTTTATATTTTTGTACAAACAAAAAATGGCCTTTCAGATAACCAATAAGTCATTTATTCGAAGCTCAACTGGAATATTCTCACACCAAATTGTAAAAAAAAATAAAAGAGAGGAAAAAAGACAAATTGGTATTGGATACTGTCATAGTATGGAAGAACATGTAGTGTAAATTGTGATTCCATTGAACAAATGATTGGAGTTCGAGAATCATCTTCCTATTTAATTTTGTTATACATCCAAGTGGATAAATTTTGGCTATATCTAATCCATAATATATGTACAATACAAAAATAAAATAAATCTATACTATTGCTGAATACATTATTTTAATCTCCTTATCTTTAACTCCTTTCGATCATTATATATTTCGATCATTATATGTCATTGTAGCAAAAAATAACTTTCATCCGACGCAAATGTCATCTTAAGAATTTTTTTTTTATTTTATTTTTTAAAAAAGTAAAAATTACCTACTATCAATTCCTGCTGGATTTGGAGTAGTATTTGTTTAGAAGTCTTTTAACTCGTAATGTGAAATTTTCAATATGGATTCGAATTAAATCAAGCTCTAGTATAAATACAGAAAACTAAGTAAAAACTCAAAAAAATGATCTATGAATTTTTTTGAATTCTCTCAATGGTCTTTATCCATTTTGAGAAGAAATAAAGAAAATATATAATTAAATAATTGATATGATTAATATAAATGATTTTCGTAATAAATTTATCATAAACACCATTTAAAGATTTAATTAAAGCAGCATCAACATCAAATAACATCACGATACCATTAAAGATTATGGTGGGAGTGACAATTATATCATATTGTGATATGAGTGATAAAAATTTCTCTATTTTTAATCAGACATCTCAAGTTTAAGCTCCATATCATTAAAGATTGTTGTGGTAATGATAAATATTTTTTCATTTTTAATCAAACATTTCAAGTATAATCTTTGAATATGAAATCATGATTGCTAACAAAAGTTTTACCTCCCAACTAGAATAATCTTTTCCAATATAATTCTAAATTAGTCAAATTTCAAAATAAATATCAGACACGAAATCGAAAAAGAAAAAAGCATCACAAGGTCACGGAATGCATGTAGAGACTCGACGTTTGCCAGATAGGTTTATCGGATGAGACGGCACGGGAAGTGACCGTCTCAAACAAAGGCCCTTTTTTTCCTCATGATTTGTCCAGCTGGCTATGTCTTTTTTCTTTTCTTTTCCCCCTATTTGGTCGGTTAAATGTTCCTAAAAATAAATATAATAAAATTAGTATATAAATGTCCACCTAAAAAGTGATACTAACTTATTAGGAATTAGTCTTGTCATGTCTTTTCTAAATGTAGAGATTATCTTTTATTCGTCCACATTATAACAAATCAAGAAGAATAATTTTTTTTAATCCTTATCATTTAAGTAGTCATTTCTAAATTAATTTGGGTATTAGTAATCAAATTAAGATTTTAAAATATCATTCATAAATTATAAGGATTTAAAAGTTTAAATTCATAAGTTATAAGGAAATATTAATTGGGACTCTCTCTAGTCTATGAGTATTAAGTAAATTTGTGTTGTATATATAACACATTTCTTAAGAAGAAATATTCAAGAATGTAAATTAAAAATTATTTGATCTTTAATTATTTTAAATTATAAAAAAAAACAGTGTAATAATTCACTTAATATAAATTTGAATAATTTCTCATCATATTTAAATTTCATTTCCTATACTCCATCATCTTTTAGGAGTATGTCTTAATCAGTACCGAAAAAATATAATATGGAATCGAATAAAATAACTTTATCTTACTTACTTCGTTCATTAATCTTATCTTGCTGGGTTATTCAACTTAATTATTATTATATATTAACTTAAAATTATTATTAAAATTATAAATCTTAAATATTGAATCACTTATGATCTTTTTAAAAATAATGAAAAAAGATTACTTGTAGATGAAAACAAAAATATGTCAATTCAAAATGTCCAAGCATTAGCTAGGCCAAGACGCCACCCCCCCCCCCCGGCCACGTGGCGGGCCTCGACAGAAAGAGAATGGGCCCCACTGTGACTTGCAATAACAGAGGGGAAATTGAACAATCTCGAGTTGCCAATTATTGAATTGATTTATTTCCCTTTTGACTAAGATTTCACGATAATAAAAACCGTTTTTAATGATAATAATAAGCATTCATGTTGATAGTAAGTATAATTTTTTTATTAGTATTAATTAATTATTATTAAATTTAATGATATTAGTGTTGATTGTTGCTAAAAATATATATTATGATAACTAAATTATTATCATTAATTAATAATCACTAAAGATCATATTTAATGTATTGTTTGGACGTCGATAATATGTCGGTTACCATAATTATTGTCTCCAATAAATGATATATTTATAAAGTTTTATTGACTACCACATATAAATAATATTTATTTTATTTTTGTTGGTTGTTTGTTAGAAAAGAGAAAACAATTAGATGTTATCCAAGTGTTACAATCTCTGTTTAATGCCACAAGAATTGAAGAAGATATATTTGTATATTATATTATTTATTTATATATAGTATAATATAAATAAAAGATGTCTATCCAAATTCGTTGGAAAAGAAAAGATTATGTCTATCCAAATAATAATGGTGATTTTTAATTGCTAAGGAACTCTCTTAGCCTGCCACATAAAGTCATTAGTAATTAATCAACGACCCCACCCCCACCACCCAACTGGCTTGATGCTTAGTTATATGGCGGAATATATATATATATATATATATATTAAATCTTAAATATTCGTAAATATTTTTAATGATGAAACTTTTGATTTTGCTATTATTAATTTAAGATGCTTTTGAGAGCAAATAACTAAAAGATACGATAAATGACATCTAATAACTTGATGAAACACGCCAAGAATTTGAATACCCTCATTTAATTTAGACAACTCATTTATCTTGCTTCTTATTTCTTAATTAATTAATTTGTGTTCAAACCAATATTGCTTCTTTGAAAAAAAAATAGATCTCTATCTTATTCTCTTTTAAAAAACAATTTAATACAATCCTTTTGATAATTAAATAGGCAACGTGATTGTAGAGGATCTTGTGGGGTTGACTTTGATTTGAATCACCACACATAAATATATAGTTAAAGAAAATAGGTTTGAACAAAAACTTGATTGATTTTTTGATTTATATATTCGACTAACCTAAGTTTCTAGACGCCCCAAATGAATATAATTAACACAAAGAAACACGTCTAGTTGATCTTGTACGTATCTTTACTAGCACAACCCGCGTTAATTTTTTTTTTAGAATTGAGTAGTATTTTTTTTAAAAAAACTATTTCCTTAAGGTTAAGGTTATAATAATTAGAAATAATTATCAACTTTAATTTTGAAGAGTTATTTTATTTTTAAAGTTAAAGCGACAGTTAAAATGAGAGGACTAACTGAAAGATAAGTAGTCTCTAGAACCTTATAATGCACTCCCCGCAAACCAAAAAAACAAGAGACAAAAGAGCAATACTACCCTATCATGAATATATACAACCAAACTACTCCTTCCATCCAGGGCCGACTCAACAACATTTGGGGCCTAAAGCGAAACTTAAGAGAGGGGCCCTAATTATTATTTTTCATCATATGTACTTTTATTTAAAATATACTTTTCTAGCTATTTCAGATGCAAAGTCATTAAGTATTGTTTTATAATCAATTTATTTTAATAATTCCTTTTCAAAATGATAATATAGCTAATTCATTCAATCTATCTTGAGACATTGTTGATCTTAAAGAAGATTTAATCAATTTTAATTTCGAACAAGAAAAATTTGGTTGAGGCAACGGTTATAAGAACTGTTAACACAATATGTGTATTTGGAAAAGAATCAAATCTTTTATTTGATTGAGTATTTTCATTACATCATTATCTTCTACTTGTATTATTTATCTTTTAACACTTTTACTAGTATGTGTTAAAGAAAGTTTAAGGTTAAAACAATATTTTTTAAAAAAATTCATCATCTAGTAATCTCAATATTTTACCACTAAATAGGAAATCAAAAATATTTTTATATGCTCAAATCTATTTTAAAGTGAAAAAATAGTTTGATCTACTCTACATATATAACGTAATCAACTCTAAAGATTCTTCGAGGGACTTAGTGATTCCGTTATCCATATTTTTATCAAATTATTTCTTACGAAAATCATATTTATATTCATGTCATATGCAATTTCTTTAGTAGAAATCATAGCACTCATAGTACGTATATTTTTTTTAAAAAAAAAAATATATATAAGTAATTGTTTTTTTTAAAATGGAGGCCCCAAAAAATATGGGGCCCCAAGCGATGGCTTTAGTGGCCTAGGGGTTAAGACGGCCCTGCTTCCATCTAATTTTACTTAATTTACTAGTAGTATATTAAAAATAGATATTCAATTTTAAAAATTAAGAGAAGTATTACGTATTTTTAAATCATTGAGTAAAGTGACGTATAATAATTAAGAATAATATGACAAATTACCATTTTATCTATTGTGAATGGAGAGAGAGAGTATATATTTGCTTTTTCTCTCGATATATATTATCCATATCATATAGTATAAATTAGTTTGATATAAATATCGAACCATATTTCTTTTACCCAAGACATTATTTCATACAGAGGTGCTACACCCCAATCCTTGTCAGAAATGTGACCATTACAGATTAAATGCAATGCGATCACACTCCAAGCTTGACAACACCTCATTTATCTCTTTCTCATTTTTTTAATTGTTCAAACCCATATTTGGGTATTTATAAAAAAAATTTAAAAAAAATAATAAAATGATCCAGATCTTCTCTTTCCTTTAATATTTTAAAAAAATCGACAACGTGATTGAACATTATATTTTTTTATTTTTTTTTTGTATCCCTTTGTAATAACTAATAATACTCATTCCGTCCACTTTTAATTGTCATGTAACGTTTTTCGAAAGTCAATTTGACTGATTTTCAAAGTTAAATTAGATTATATTAATTTGATTAAACAAAAAATTAAATATTCAAAAACTATACTAAAAGTACTATAAATTGCAATTTTTTGCATATCAATATGATAAAAAAACACATCGTAAAATGTTAATCAAAATTCTTATAATTTAACTCTAAAAAGAGAAATTATGACAATTAAAAGTGGACGGAGTGAGTATCATATAATAAAACCACCCGAATTCATTATGGTATTGACTTGGAAGTTGGAACCACCACACACATAAAGTGATAAGTATTAGAAGAAATTAGGTATGGACCCAAAAGAAAAATTGATTGATTTTTTAGATTTATTTGAGTGGCCTACTAATTTTTCTGGACCCCAAAAATCCATATTAACAGGAAAATCACGTTGTGTAGGTCACATCATATTCAACTGGCCTCATATTATTTGGATATAGTTCTTCTACACTCCCTAACTAGACAACTCATGTTTGTACGAGCTTGTACAAGAATGGCCCCTACTATTAGCACTTTCTAGTTTTTAGACTATGAAAGCATATATAGAATCAGTTTGGTATTCGTATTACGTTGATGTTGTTACTGTTCCTTTTTCTAAAATGTTATTATGTAATGATTTCGTTATTATTTGTTATGTAATGCTTTTGTTATGACTTATGAGTTACTTGAGTTGAGGGTTTTTTGGAAACAATAGTAACTTTCACGAGGTAGGGGTAAGATCTGTGTACACTCTACTCTCTCCTTTCCATGTCACACCTAGTGGGACTACACTTGGTATGTTGTTGTAAATAGTTCATAAATTCATATATAATAGCTCAAAGATAAGTCCTATGTATGGACTTTTCACCATATAGTTAATTATACTGAACAAAAGATAAATTGGTGAATCCTCCTTTTAACACAAGGACACTTTTTAATGTAGTGTCGAAGGTTGTACAGAGATTGCTTTAGGTGACAAGTTCAAATCCTAAAGGTTCATGAATGAGAGTGCTAAGACACAATGTGATAATCCTTTTATTGGTTTTCTAATGTGTTTCAAATATTTATTTCATTAGGAGAACATATTACTTATAGGCATGTATGTCTTGGAGTTCAAAGCCAAAAGGGCCACATTTTGAAGCTAAAATGCCAAAAAGGGACAACGAATCTCTGGATTGACCAAAAGGTACAAAGCGTGGGACTCGTAGCGACAAAGAAATTCCGTTGATGGCTCACCCAAATGGCCGTTTGGCCATTTACTTTATTAGTTTGTTGTGCAAATTCCCACGCCTGTCCCTTTTGGCATTTAGCCTTTAACATGTAGCCCTTTTTGGCTATATCAGCTAGTAGATCATAAGTACCTTCTTTTAACAACTCTCCCACAGGACAATATGCTCATTCACACATAGATTCTGCAGTGTATAAGGACAAGATGATCTTAAAGGAACATGAATGAGAACTCACTCTGCTTAGCCAAAAAAAAGACAGGAGCAGCTTTAATAACTTCCAAATTATCAATGTAAACAGTTTGAAAACTCTCACATAGCCACAAACATAAGGGCTCATTAACTTTTTGGAACAAGTTGCTGATAAATTTTATGTATTGTGCAAACTGACCTTTGAAAAGATACCGGATTTTGAGATATTGACGAAATTCACACAAGCTCCAGTGGTCCCAGAATTAGCAAATCATGTTCTTCCTGTACAAAGGAGGACCAAAGAAAAGAAAATCAGTGCAACACTATAAATGACAAAGCTCAATTAAGTTGAAACTAGTTGCAGGTATATTGCAGGAGAGCAAGTAATGCTAATCGAGTAGCCCAAACAGAAAATTACAATATAAATTTTAAAAGAGTTAGAAGAGTTTGTGCTACCATAAGATTTCTTTGAGGTTTGGTACTTATGGAGCAGAATTCAAAGGTGTAAATGAGTCAATTTGGGTTGTAAATGATAAAAGCCTTAATAGCTTCTTGAGCTACCCATCGCAAAATAGTTCGGGCTTATGAGGAGCATCACTAGCTCCAAGTGTATCCATTATATTATTTAGAGCACCAACCCAGTTAAACCATGTTGAACAACGACAAGAAACAAGCATCTTCTCTCAAATTCTTAGTTTCAACGTTCCATTTTGTACGTATCAGTATATGATCATTTGCTTGTGCTACAGAAAGGGCACAGAAACATGTTCATAAAACCAATTGAGTAATGCATTGGGAAGACGGCTCAGCAGGAAACAAGAGAGTAGCCATACCTTTCAAGCTCATCAAGTTCATGATTGTTCATCCGTTGTTAAAACACCACAGTAGTCAGGAATCTGAATCTTCTCACCTCATGAATTTCCCTTTTGTTGCTCTCTTATGTAACCTGGTGCCAGGTTCTTCTTGTTATAGATAACTTATTCAGGGATCAAATCATACTTTTATACTGGTCGGAATTTTCCATTACCAGAAAAAGATAGAGACAGCCCTGTTGGAACCCAAACTTCACCACTGAAATGTGCCCCGAAAAAACAACTCCATGTGGGCAAGATCAAATCAATATTGTCAGAGGATGAAATAAAAATAATTTCTCCATCTTAGAAAGATTCTGCGGATTCATCTTCTCACTCTGTCCAGACTAGAGACTGCTAATAACACAATAAATATTGACAACTTTGTTGATTGGCAATGTAATACTCTAATTCGTTTGTGTCCTCTCCTATCAACTAGGAGTTAACTAATAGTTTTGATAGATCAGACATATGAAACAGCAAAGAAGCTCGTACTATGAAACAGGCTTAACAATTACTACATTTTTTACGAGTACATAGATATAGTACAAGGTATCAGGTAAATGCAGTTGGTAAAATCAGTGAAAATGATTCCCAAAGGAAATTACATGAATAGAATTCTCTCCGAAGTGGGAAATAAACCACTTTCTACAGATGGACCAAAAAAACGAAAAAGAAACTACAATAAAATCAAAAGGCAACACCTCCATCAGGGAGTTCCCAGTTATCTTCCCCATCGTCATCCCTCTTGCTCTTAGTTGTCTCTTGCTTATCATCTGAGAAATTTCTTGGTGGGCCACGTCTGTTCCAATAGAAGGGCCATAAGAAAGATGGAAAAATATACAAATCAGCAATTCAAACTGGATGATATATATTACGCAGGCAAGTTATTTATCAAAAAAATATATATATTAGTTGAATCATGATCACAATTTATAAATATCTTCTAAACCATAACACCAAAAATGGTTAATACGAAGGGTTGATAGATCAGAGTCTCATTTTAAATCACTAGCTTGACAAAGCTCCCCAATTCGACATTTTGTGGATGACAAAATTAACACCCAAGAATGCAAGAGCCAATGCATAAAGGATGCATAGTTTGTACATCTTTTCTCTTTGGAGCTTGAAAGTTATTGTCAAGAACCAGACCTTTGAAGCTAACGCATGCTATAGCAATTTAGGTATAACTAGAGCTTAGTAGAATTTACTTCTACTGCCACAAACATGATATTGCGGGTTTCTAATTTGACTGGCGGTACCAAACTGAAGCTTGATAACTGCAGAGACTTTTAGGTTCCCTTTATCGTTATGACATAATAGACTTTGTGTGAAGCCCAATAACGAAGTGTGAGCTTATGAGGGTAGATCAAAGAGTAGCTGGCAGGTTTTTAGGCTTGCAAGTTTCTGAATAATGAGTGAGCATGACACCTAAACCAAATCCATAGAAAAGTAATGCTTATATAACACAGAGCACAAGTTCACATGGTATGCACACAAATGGGCTCAATGATGGCATATCCAAGAAACAAATTCGTGATATTTGTGGTACCAAAGTAGACAATACGTGTCAATGGGTTTGGGTTGTGACACTTTTGAGTCTTTGACTGACCAAAGGAAAACTTAATGATCAGAATTGTGGCTCGAATAGAGGGAATAAGTATTGGGGGTGGGTGCTCGGCTCATTTCTTTCAAATTTCGGTTCAGTTCTTCGTTAGTGTGTACCGAATACCGAATTGATTTGATCGGTTCAGTTGGGTTTTCTCAAGTTCAGTTCAGTTTTTCTAATTCGATTCTTCGGTATGGACCAGACTGTTTTTCTGCTTGTAAGTTGGCTATTTGAAAATTTAAAATGGCCTATTTTATGTTTTCTTTAAAAAATGGGCCACAGAGTTACAAATGCAGCTCCCTAAATGCAACCAATATTACTATTTGCCAAAAACGCAGCTGCCTTGCTACTGTACGTGTTCATGCAGCCACACAGCAGCAAAACAAGAGAACCAGTAGCGACGGAGTTAACGATAGGCTGGTAATTTGGAGGCAAACCTTGGGATCTACAGGGTTCAGGATGAGCAAGACTAGGACAGGGTACTTGAATGCAAGTTCAGTGGCGTAACTCATGAGGCAGATGTGGAAGTGAGGATTGATCATTGATGTACAAGTCATCTCCAAGAGAGGAAGTTTCAAGTATCTTAGCTCTATAATCCAAAAAAAAAAAGGGTAGATCGACAACAATGTTACACACCGTATTGGAGCGGGCTGGATTGGAGGCTCGCATCCGGTGTCTTGTGTGATAAGAGTATGCCACCAAGACTTAGAGGTAAGATTTTAGAAAATGGTTGTCAGACCAACTATGTTGTATGGAGCGGAGTCTTGGTCGGTCAAGAACTTGCACATTCAGGAAAAAAAAAGTAGCAAAAATGAGGATGCTGAGATAGATGTGTGTACATATTAGTAGTGATAAGATTGAGAATGAAGATATCCTGGACAAGTTGAGATGGTACGAACATGTCAAGAGGAGATGCACAGATGTCCAGTGAGGAGGTGCGAGAGGTTGGCTAGAGGTAGAGGTAGGCCCAAGAAGTATTGAGAAGAGGTGATTAGAATGACATGCCACACCTACAACTTATCGAGGACCTGATCTTAGATTGAAGGATATGGAGGTCGAGGATTAGAATAGAAGATTAGTAGGTCGTTGAGCATTGTCTAGTTTCTCTTATGAGTTTTGTTATTATTATCATATATCATCTTATCCTACGATTTTATCATTGCCTGTTGTTTCCTATACTTCAATTATCGCAATGTGTTGTTGTTACTGTTTTCTTCTCCATTATGGTTCAACATAACTAGTACTACACTTCACCCTTTATCTTCCTTGGCATACAGCCTCTCTACCCTTACAAAGTAGGGTAAGGCTGCATACATAATACCCTCCCAAGACCCATCTTATGGGATAACTATGGATATGTTGTTGTTATTGTTGATTGATTTGAATTCGTACCAACTTAGTATGCTAATAGCCAAAAGGACTAACTTACAATTATAGCAAATACCCAACATAGACATAAAAAACAAAAGCACAAAGGGGCCAAACACAGAGTAAAACCCCAAATGGGTATGAGGGTATTAAGAGAACCACCTTCTACGATTGCGCCTAGCAGCATCACGTGTCCTGCGCTTCTTCTCATCTTGCGAGTTCTCGAAATATCTCCTACGCTTGCATTCCTGGATGACCCCAGCTCTCATGACCTCCCTCCTAAACCGGCCGAGAAGCTTTTCTTCCGGTTCATTATCACCCACAATAACCTGAACATTATAAGCCGATCTGAAGTAAAGGGTGTTCGCATAAGCAAGTGAGGGACAAGTTACGGCCATAACATCGGAATCAGAAGACGATACTGGTAATATTGGGTATTTGTGATTGTCATTGGATGAAACGACCATTGACGAAGAATCATTGTTAGGTCTTGAAGAAGTGAGAGAATCAACGGCGGAGGGAGAGAATTGAAGGGTTGGAGCTTTGGGTGTTGGGGGTTTGGAGGGGTTGAAGAAGGTGAAGAGATTGGCTATGGATGAGACAGCCATTTGAGGATTGGAATGAGGTTGTGGAGAGAGCTAACTGTATCCTTTTGGATAAAATGACACTCTTGTTGAAGTAGAGGTTTGTTTGGATGATATGAGTTTTTTTTATAACGGGTAAAAATATATATGAGTCACTTTTATAACGAAGATATATTAACTTTAATTAGTAAAGTTGAGAGGTATATCATATCATTTTTTTCTAGCACTAGTATCTATCTCGAGCATTAGTTTAAGGGGTTGTTTGGTATCTGGTTTGAAATTGAGTTATACATATATTAAATCTTGTGTACGTTAATATCATGTTTGGTAATTTATTATGAGGTAAATACTTTATGTATGAAACTAATATGGTGTTCGATTTGAAATTTAGACTTCTGCATAACTAATACATATATAAGTTGAGAGGAAATTTATATATTATTCTATGCAGAATCAAAGATGGAATAATTAATACATGTATAGCTAACATATAAATAATGTATCTCTGTAAATATAGTACTATATTAATTTACTCATAACTAATTCCTATATTATTACTCACTCTGTTCCATTTTATATTTCATCTTTTTATTTTGCACTTGCATTAAGAAATGATGTAATTTTTAACTTTCTACCCTTATTTAATGTTTTCTTATAGTCACCTTTATTAATAAATGACAAGATTAATTAACTATTCTATCAAGGGTATAATAGGCAAAATATGATAATTTATGCATAAATTTTATAAAATAACAAGTATTGTGGTCCAACTATTTATAGAAAGGGATGACATATAAAATAGGACGGATGGAGCAATATTTGCATTAACCAACTACCAAACGACCCCTTAAATACATTGTGTACTATGTTATTATCATTATGCAGTGACTAAACATCTAATTTGATGTAATGATAAACTTTTTTTTTTTGAAATCCAAGAATAACCCGCAATGGCTATAACCTCTGCCACAGCCTCTGCCCTTAAGGTGAACACTCTGTGGTGAGCATTTTATGCGCACTGGTTAAACTCTTCACAGTGTAATAGCCTCCAAATATAGTTGTATTGTAGTAATATTATTTTTTTTCTTTCTCAATACGTTGCTTGTTATTTCACAGGAAGACATTATTTTCCTTCCTCGTAAATTAACATGTCTGTTTTTATAACAAGCTAGTATATATTTACATAATCATGTAATTTTTCCTTTTAGTTTTATGTCCCATCCTTTTATTTGCTACTATTTATTTTATGTAATAATATGGCATAGAGGTGTAAGCTAAACCCTCTACAATTGGGAGTAAAAGTCTCGATGAATAATTTAATTTAATAAAAATGACATATTATGATTCTTATGCAAAATTGAGTAATTAATTATTTTTGTCACAAATTAGTTTAGTTTTGGTACAATAAAAAAATCAATAATCATTTCGGAAATTAACCAGTCAAATACTTCCTCCGTTTCACAAAGAATGACATTCTTTTCTTTTTAATCAGTTTAAAAAAGAATGACCTCTTTCTTTTTTTGGTAACATTTTAATTTCAGTTTTCCAAGTAGCATGTTTAAGGCCACAAGATTAAAGGACAATTTTGTACATTTGACATAACTTTAATTTATGACCACAGATTCAAAAGTTTCCTTTATTTTTTTAAACTTCGTGTCAAGTCAAACTAGATCATTCTTTGTGAAACGGAGGGAGTATGACATTTCATTAATAACATCATATTATAATAGAATCATTAGTGAGTGGGACAATTCAAATTAAACTTAATGCTTCAATGTAAAATCTCTCTATTATATAAATCATCTTTATAAAGTGAAGAAACCAACTTCATTTTTCACTCTTGAAATGGCTTATTACCCTTATACCAAAGTTCATTTTTCATTGCTTATTTCATTTATTATCATCAATGATGACAAATGCTTCTATTTTACATGCAAGAGTTACTGAAATTTTTGTCAGTGATCTCCTTCAAAATACTTCTCCACTTCAAGTTCATTATCAATCTGACGATCTTAGAGTTCACATACTTAAAATGAATGAAATAATTGGTTTTTCATTTCATCAGAATTTTTGGGGCACTACTCATTTTCATTGCGCTTTTGCATGGAATTTGCAAAAATAACAATTTTGATGTTTTTTAAAACGTAAAGAGTCCTTGTAGATTTAATTTTTTTTAAGCAAGATATTCAATGTACTTGATTGGCAAAAGAT
Source organism: Solanum tuberosum (assembly GCF_000226075.1). Lineage (NCBI taxonomy): Eukaryota > Viridiplantae > Streptophyta > Magnoliopsida > Solanales > Solanaceae > Solanum > Solanum tuberosum. The sequence goes on from NW_006239165.1 coordinate 970,058, forward strand.
TTTGGTATATATTTTGCTTGTACTAAAAACTCGAATCCTTCATCTAGTGACTTCAAATTTATCTATCCTTGGTTGTAAACATTACGAATATATAATATATTACTTAATTTATGTTATACTTGTGGCCCATTTTTTTCTACTCAAGAAGCACAAACGTGTCTCTTTATTTAGCACTAGTAAACGTGCCCGCGCGTTGCGCGAATAATATTAAAGAAAGTTACTACGTTATTTATTTTGTTCAAATTTATATTATACACTTGTCTTTATGGAAAAAATCAATTACCATAGTATATAAATATATGAGAATTGAGACCTTTCCATTAATGAGTTTTGTTGCGTATTTGTAATGATGATTAAAAAAAGTTTCTCAGCACTTACTGACACATCTTGAATACTATTAAATTTATAGTTTTCATGTTCATACAATAACAATAAGAATTTTTTTTATTAATGACGATAATGTAATGTTGCTTGATAATTATGAACAACGATCAAATATGACAAAAAAATTATCATAAAATTTTAAGTCGCAAAGTGCATCAAATCTACATGAATTGCCTATATAGAATTAAATGGGTAATGAATACAAAATGCTAAGTAACAATAAGATCGATCAACTAAAACTTTATATTTTGATTGTGTATTATTTAAGGGTTGAAAAACTGAATAAAAAGATATAACTCAACTTTAATGATTATTGTAGACATACTTTAAAAATAAAGTAATAATAATCTAAATATAATCACAATATAATTATTGCGGCTCCAATTATAATGAACCAAAACTAATAATTTGTTTTTTAGATAAATTTAATAAGAGTATAACATTAAGTTCTTCAAATTGGTATATTTTTAAAATCATTGTTCAGTTGAAACAAATCAATGCACTTAAAATATGTGCCTAAACTATCCTTTAAATGATACTAAAATAAATGTCTGAATTCTTATATTGAAAAAAATGTATGCACCAAATTTGGAATAGAATATAAACATTGCAAAGGACATTTATATACTTATACTACCATCGGTTTAAGTGCAAGGTCATGTTTTGCTAAAATTAAAAAAAAATCAAGAAAAACATTTTCTTGAAAATAAACTTCTTTGAACCATCAATCTAAACTGATTTTCTCCTCAATAAGAGCCAATATACAAAAAAAATTAAATAACAGTAAACCCAACTTCTCTATGAGACTATCACGTCAAGAACAATGGAATATAATAATAAAATCAAAATAAACTTAGCTATAACAAAGAGTTAATGAGAGATGGAGAACCATCAATCTAAACTGATTTTCTCCTTAACGATGCTTATTTGATTGTCCTGGTTCAAATGTGATCTACTATTTTGGAAAATGCACGAGATTAATTCGTTGCATATTTTAAGTAATGAAATCAAAATGAAAAAAAATATGTTGATTTGTAGTGGCAATTAGTGAAGTTCTTTTGCCTTAGTCATATGATTGACAATTCCGGCTAAAAGTATGTCTTCAAATTGAAATTCAATATGCTATAACAACTTGAAAAAGAATGATACAACTTACCTTAAAATTTGGAGATGCGAACATAACTACTGCCTATTCCTAACTTCTCAAAGCACGTCACATTACTCACCTTCCCGACATTACACTAAAACTACTTCTGCTTCAATTCTTTCGGCTCCTTGTATTGTATTTGCAAATTGCAAAATAAATAAAAAATCTCCTACAAAGTTCATCCAATATAACCTAGAAATTTTTTATCGTTGTTGCAACTCGACACACTAAACATACAAAATTATTTGCTAACTTCTTATCTTAAAGAATCAACTCAATTAAAAATAAGATGTGTAATGCTTATGATATGGTACATCCCATCATTGTATAACTCTAACTTTCAATCTCCATTGCATATTTTGCAGGAAGACGTATGAATTGAAAAATTATTGAAGCACACCTATTTGAATTATAAATCTACAATCTCTTACTATATTTAGAGAAACAATCTATTATAATTTAAAAGATTTGAGTATAAAGTTGAATAACCTTTTTGAGTAGTTGTATTCAATTCAAATTCCACCAAAAAGGAAACTCTGCATATAACACAATGCATGTATTGTTAAAGGTGTGAACTTTTTGATACGTCGCACTTTTTGAAATGAATCGTGTATTCCTCCACCACTTTTAAAAATACAGTGTTGCCCATAAAATTTGTGAGTTATTATCCGCTAAAAGTAAAAATCGTAAAAAAATAATTGTTTGGAAGTTTCATACCATTATCTGAAATTTTTAATAACGGTAACAATTTAAATAATAATTTAATTAATCCTATTATATATAATTAATTTTAATTAGGTAAAAAAACTCTAAATTTTCTTCTAAAACAGTAAGTTTTTTTCTTTAATAAAAATTAATTTTATTTATTTATTTAGTTGAAAATTTAAAATTTCAAAATTAGAGATTTGTGGACCAACTTGATTAGAAGTCTTTTTTTTTTTTTTAATTTCAATTTTTTCCTTATTTTTTCAAATGTAAAACCGTTTTTATTTTTCTTTAGTTTTAATATTTTATCTTTTTTTTTAATGTAAAATGTAAAATTATTTATATTTTTCTTTAGTTTTAATATTTTATCTTTTTTTTAATGTAAAATGTAAAATTATTTCTATTTTATGTGGCGCTTTCACTTTTCCTATTATATATATAGAGATTATTATTATTATTATTGTCATTATTATTATTATTATTATTATTATTATTATTATCTACATTTGTTTTTATTTAATGAGGAGGTTGTGAAAAGATGGTTAAAATTTAAAAATATATTTCCACAAAAAAAGGACCACATACGTTACTTTATAGAGTGTTTTTAAAAAAATAATAATAAATACAGATTTATAGTTTATTCCCTAATTTCTAAAACTGATTTAAAATAATTTTTTAAATTAAAAAAAATCTGATTTTTGTGGTGCTGACACTTAAGCACTATCACCTCTCCTAATATATATATATTATTATTATTATTATTGTTATTATTTGTTTTTATTTAAATGAGGAGGTTGTGGAAAGATGGTTAAAATTAAAAATATATTTCCACAAAAAAAAGGACCACATACGTTACTTTATAGAGTGTCTTTTAAAAAATAATAATTAATACAGATTTATAGTTTATTCCCTATTTTCTAGAACTGATTTAAAATCATTTTTTAAATTAAAAAAAAACTGATTTTTGTGGTGTTGATTGATGATTCTGAATTAAAATTTATATTGTTATTTTGGAGATTGATGATTCTGAATTAAAATTTTGATTGAGAATCATTTTCTAAGTTGGTATAATTATTATTATTTTAAAATGTCTTGACGAGATCATATACAAAATTTGAGAATATTTGGGGTGATTTAAAATTAGATTAGAATCAAAATTCAAAAGTGGCGAACATCATTATTGTATTGTGTATCACGTGTAGGGGTGTTCATGGTTTGGATAAAAATCGATCCAAACCGAAAAATCAAATCAAACCAATTTAATTTGGATTTTTGGTTTGGTTTGGTTTTAGATTGTTAAGAATCGATAGTATTTGGTTGGTTATGATTTTGTTCGAAAAATATCGAAGAAATAACCGAATCGAACCAACAAGTTATATACACAAATTTTATTATTATACATACATAATATATTATATTCATAAACAATTTTAAAGATTTTATATATGTTTCATCAAAATTTATTTATAATTTACTTATGAAAGAAAAAATATCCAAGGTGAGAACATTTTTCTTATTGGTTTCATGTATATGAGTGTCTATGAAAATTCATTGTGGGACTGAAAATGTCATTGTGTCTTTCTTCTATGCCAAAATAGTGAATTTTGAAGTTTTATTCAGTAAATTCAATGATCCAAAGTTCTGTAATGTCAATCATTCTAACTATTTTTTTCGTTTGAATGGATTGTTGTCACTTTTTTCACGTTTTGAATGAATTGTTTCTTTTATTTTTATGTATGGTTAATAACCGAATAACCAAACCAAAATCGAAAACAACCAAACCGATAAATGTATATTATATTTGGTTTGGTTTTGATAATTTTAAAACCGATTAAGTTGGTTTGATTTGATTTTGGTTTTGTTTTTTCACGTGTATGATGCATGTATGTCATGTATAGAATACTGATGCAAATGATATATATATATAGGACTAATTCGCTTTCAATACATGAAATTACAAATTAAATCTTGTATTCAGAAGGCGGAATGACCTGGGAGGCCGATGTACTTGGTTTCGTTTGTCAGTTAAACCCTTTTACTCATCACTTTGCCAAATGAACCCTTAAACCCAATGAAACTCTTTTTTTTAAACCCCTCTGACCATTGACCGGGCTTATGTGGCACTGAAATGACTTAGTTGGACAAATACGTGACCTCACGCGTTTTGAAGCAAGTGAATACAATATTTTTATTTTAAAATTATCAAATTATAAGACAAAAACAATAATAATAATTTTAAATTTTTTTTATTGAAAACCTCCTTCTTCTTCACTCCACCCCACCTCGCCCCACCCCCACCTTCTTCTTCTTCTTCTTCTTTTTCAACCTCAGCCCCCATCCACCCCGCCCCTACTCATTTTCTCTTGTTTTTCTTTGACGTACACATTATCACAATAAAATCATCAAATAAAAAATTGAAAAAAGTTTTTGCAAGAAAATATATCATTCACCATTTTTATAAACTTAATTCCTTAAGATCTATTACTTGAATTTACATATAAACATATTTTTTCCAATTTGAAGTTTTCTTGATATCTCTTTTTATCAAATCAAAATAAATAAAATCCTAAATTATGTACAAGAACTAATTATAATCTATCACATTTTATGATTGAAGAAATTATTGAGCGTGAACTATGAAGAAAGATGAAAATGGTGGTTTTTATTTTTGGGATGAAAATGGTAGAAGGTGGGAATAAAGAGGATGAAATGGGAAGGGGTGAAATGAGTAAGAGAGAGAGAAAATTGCATTTTTTTTAAATATTATTTATTTTTAAATATTTAATTTCTGATGTGTCATCGAAAAATAATAATAATAATGATGTGTCATTAAAAAATGATGTGGTATTTCATGTGTAAAATGAGTGTACTACACGCACACCCATTGGATGAGAAAGGGGTTTAAAATATTGTGTTTGAATGAGTTTAAGGGTTTAGTTGGCAAAGTCGTAAGTACAGGGATCCAACTGACAAATTGAGTCAAGTACAAGGGTCTCTCAGGCCATTCCGCCTATTCAAAATAACATATAAGACTATTTCACTTTCAATACATGAAAACAAAATCTTCACGTAAGATATATAACCTCTAATAAATTCACAAATTAAAGATTTCGAAGATATTAAGGCTACTAAATTATGTGTTATATTTCTCCTCACATCTCTTCTCTTATTATCGTCTCTCAATTTTTTCCAGCACACCTCGATGACTTCTTCTAGTGTGTATGAAGTAAAGCTTAAATACCTAATTAAAAATAATTTCAGAAAGTCAAATTTAATGCTCGAACGTTCATCAATGGAATTATGTGGTTTCTTCTGAGTAATCCAATGCTCAAATCAATACAAAATACATCTCTTAACTTCGATCCAGAACCACCAAATAGAGTTTCAACAATAGTTGTTTCCAAATTTCATAAAATTTTATCCATAACGTCGAACAGAAAGAAATCTGATAACTCAGGTGATTCAAATGTCAGGTAAACAAATAAAGCTTAACAATTTCTTTCAGTTTTAAATTTTCAAAATTCAATTCGTATCAGATAAGATGGTTACACTATTCGAAAGAAGTGATATATGAATTAGAGCCTAAAATCAGGATTTTCAGTAATTGACTTAAATTTCTACAAGATGAAAAAAGTATTACTATTACATATTTACATTAGCAATATATTTATAAAAAAAGATATTAGTGCTACCAAATAGTGAAGAAACAGTAAAGTTTCCTGTTTGAGGTGAGGACAAAATGGGTCAGATTTCAAATTCAGAAGCCCAAATCCCTTTTTAGGCGTTTGCTTGGAGATTTCAAGCCCAAACAGCAACACAATATACAATTCCAAAATGATCCCGGCCCGCCGATCACCAGGGTTGGTCGATTTACTCTTTCTCTAAAGAAGACGATCGACCACTTTCCGGCGATTGGTAACCTCCTCTTCCCCTTTTTTCAGGCGGCGAACTCTCTCTCCGGCGAAATCAAGCGGTAAGTTTCTCCATCTGTGGCTCTTGCTTATTCCTTTTCTAGATTTATTACTTTCCTTTTCTTCGCTAGATTATAAAAAAGCCCTAATTTTTTTCAGTGATTTGTACTGGTGCGGTTGAGTTTTGAGTGAATTGGAAAAGAAACTGTATGTATTTTGATGCATATGCGAGATTCTTTTTGACTGTTGCATAGCTATGTCGGTTAACAACAATAATAACCCTAACAAGAATATGGGAGGACCATCCTCCTTTGGCAATTCGCCGCCGGGTAATCCGATGGCACACCTCCAGGCACAATCACAAGGCCAGCAACAGATGCCTTCAGGGTTTCCTGGGGCATTTCAGTTATCACAGCTATCTGCTGCACATGCCCAAGCAATTGCTCAAGCACAGTCGAAAGTTCAGGCTCATGCGCAAGCTCAAGCTCAAGCTCAAGCACAAGCTCAAGCGCAAGCTGCTCATGCCCAATTTCAGGCCCAGTTACAGGCTCAGGGTTTGTCCCTTAGCCAGGCTCATGCTCTTGGCAATTTTGGTTCTTCCTCACCCTCGATGCCTGGAGGTGGTTTGGCAAAACGCTTACCTCAGAAACCTCCGGTGCGTCCACCTGCATTCACAACTACTAACACAATTTCTCCAATGAGAACAATGGACCTTTCAGCGGCTGCTCGTAGGAAAAAGCAGAAGCTTCCTGAGAAGCACATGCACGAGAAGGTGGCAGCTATTTTGCCTGAATCTTCCCTTTATACTCAGCTCCTTGAGTTTGAATCTCGGGTTGATTCCGCTTTAACAAGAAAGAAAGTTGACATCCAGGAGTCATTGAAGAATCCACCTACTATTCAGAAGACGCTTCGAATTTATGTATTCAATAGTTTTGCTAATCAGGTTCGTACGATTCCTAAGAAGCCAAATGCTGAACCTCCTACATGGACTCTTAAGATTGTAGGAAGGATTTTGGAGGAGGGAATGGATCCTGATCAAGCTGCCATGTTTCAGAAAACTAGCTCCATGTACCCAAAGTTTTCTACTTTCTTCAAAAGAGTCACCATTTCCTTGGACCAGAAACTATATCCTGATAACCATATTATAATTTGGGACTCTGCGCGATCTCCTGCACCTCAGGATGGTTTTGAGGTCAAAAGAAAGGGCGAGCAAGAGTTCACTGCTAATTTAAGACTAGAATTGAATTACATGCCTGAGAAATACAAACTTTCACCAGCTTTAACTGAAGTTCTGGGTATTGAGGTCGAGACTCGTGCTAGAATTGTCTCTTCTATCTGGCATTATGTTAAGGCTCGAAAGTTGCAGAACCCTGATGATCCTTCTTACTTCAACTGTGATCCTCCACTTCAGAAAGTTTTTGGGGAAGGAAAGGTTAAGTTCAATACAGTCACACAAAAGATCACACCTCATTTGTCTCCTCCACAACCCATACATTTGGAACACAGGATTAAACTTATTGGAAATAACCCTGTTGGAACTGCTTGTTATGATGTATTGGTTGATGTGCCATTCCCTATCCAGAGGGAGCTGAATGCTCTGCTTGCCAATACCGAAAAGACCAAAGAGATTGAAACTTGTGATGAAGCAATTTGTTCTGCCATAAGGAAGATCCATGAGCATAGAAGGAGAAGGGCTTTTTTTCTGGGTTTTAGTCAATCCCCTGTTGAGTTTATTAATGCACTTCTAGAATCCCAGAGCAAGGATCTGAAAGTTGTTAGTGGGGAGCCAAGTCGCAATGTTGAGAAGGAGCGCCGGTCTCAGTTTTATAGCCAACCATGGTATTTACTAATTCTTTGCCTCCTGCTGCTAATTTTTACTTGCTCTTGCTATATAGTAAATTATGTTCTTGGAAGTTAAATTGCTTATTACTACACGGAGTAGCTTAATATTTGAAGTTCAGAAATTTGGTAAGAAATACAACAATTTTCACCTAGGACAAAAGTTATACAACATTTGAATTATTCCCCACGGATATTCTATCTCAACTAATGATCAAATTAGAAAATCATTTCTATTCTGATTCTATGGGAAGTCAAGTTTCATTTTTGCGGGTCTAAATTTAGAGCGGGTGGAGTTCAGTAGGAAGTACTTTGCTTAATGTTTCATGTGATTTTGTGGCAGGTCATGTCATTTTTGTTTTATTTCATTGTGTCAACTTCCTTTCTAGCTACTTTCTTTTAATTTTAAGATGATGTTGTAACTAAAGGTGTTAAAGAAAATTTTCTAGTACTTACCGCATTTTAAGTTATCAGCACAGATGCCATATGGAAGGATCATTTGTCAAAGAAGTTAAAGATGCATTAAAAGGTTCTTAATATTACTCGAAATCAAATGTATAGTACTGACTAAAGAAAGGAGGGTCTTCAAGACAAATTTAACCAAAAGGGACAATTTTTTGTTGGTGTAATCAACCCTTTTATTCAAGACATTGTGGACCTCATCACGATATCTTTCCCCTTGTTGGTGGTGCAAAATTATGCCGTGTTGAAGTGATGTTTGGAGATGCTAATGGAAATTGTTTTTTATTGCCAGGGTTGAGGATGCTGTTATCCGCTACCTGAATCGCAAGCCAGCTGCTTCTGATGCCCCTGGAAGTGGATGAGCTGAACTGGATCCTTGCCTGGTGTCAGAATGTTTCTGTAGAATGTATCTGACATCATTGTTATCTCAAATAGTCAGGAATGTAGGTTTTGCTCGCAATATTGGGTGGGATACAGGGAATAATTCCTCTGAAAGAAGCCTTAAACTATGTTTGGTTGTTCTTAGCATCTCCCTGTGTTATGAATAGATGTTCAGTATTTGTATTTTCATAATCGAAAAAAAAAAACTTTGTTGCTATGTGCGACAAAACATGTAAAAGTGTAGGATATCTGGATGCGTTAATGTCTGATGATAGGACTTAAATTATTGATCTTCATTAGCATTCCATCTTTCCGTGATCACTGTATTGTTAGTTTGTTACTGTTCGTTTTATTCCATCGTTCTCCTGTCCTTCCCAGCCCCAGCAACATCTTCTTTTTCACTCGGTGTCCAGTATCCATTTTGTGTCTAGATTAATTTAGATTTGCCCTGGAAAATTCATGTCAAGGTAAAGTGCTCCCCACCAAATTTGTCTCCACCAGTTCAACTGCTTGTTGTCATTTAGTTTGTTTTGAAAACGTTTTTGATTTGCTTCTGGTAAAAGTACTTTCGACTGACGATTGCTGAGAATCTTTTGTTGTGTTGAATGTTCTTTGAAAAAGTTTCTCTAAAATGGACTACAATTCGACAAACCATGATGTAGGATTAGTTGAAAAACAGAGGCCACCTCATTCATGCTCTTTTCTTTTTGTTGCGCAGGTCTCTAAGTAATTCTAGCGGACCTTGGAATTTGAAGGTCAAGATTAATCCAATTTTATTAATAAAAAATTTAACTTGATTAATATATTATTCAAAATTTAATACGAATTTATTCAATAAAATTTCAATATATGTATTGATATTTTCGTTTAAGATTATTTAGCGGCATCTTCTTCTTTTAAAAAATAAAAATAATTTGAGTTAAATGTTTCATATTTTAAACTCACTCTATCCAACCATAGTTATCCACTATATTCAAAAATAGGATAATGGACAAGTAAAGATTGACAGAGAAGTATGATAGTTAATACTCCCTCTGTTCCAATTTGTGTGACTTACTTTCCTTTTTAGTCAGTCCAAAAAAGAATGACATATTTCTATATTAAGTAATAATTTAACTATAAAATATTTATTTTATCATTAATGAAATGATTTATAGCCACACAAATTTCTATCATTCATTTTGGACCACAAGTTTTAAAAGTCTTTCTTTCTTTCTTAAATTCCGTGCCGAGTCAAATTACCTCACATAAAATGGAATGGAGGAGTACTTAATACTAAAAAAGAAGTATATATACCAGTATACCACAAACAGTATCAAGTATTTTAATTTTGGGACCCAATATAAGGCGGTGAAAGAAAAAGAAAATCCTTATCAAAAGGTAAAAAGGAACAGTGTTCGTACGTCTTTTCTGTCTACTCGTAGGTTTATTCATCTCTTTTTTATTTAGAAAGGGGGAGATAAAAAGAACTCGGAAGTTTCTAGACGCAGCGTAATTGGCGGTAGGGCTGGAAGATTTAGGGGCGAAGGTTCAATCTTAGCTGAACAAAAATATGTATTTTTTCCTTCTCTAACTCTGAATCCCTATTTATCTGTTAAAAAAATTCATAATTTTCGTTTAATACTTTTGGTGTTGTGAATTGTAATGACTAGGAGGCATTCGGTGAATCGTCCACCAACACCTGATACACGAGATGAACAAGAAAATGAGCCTACACTAAAAGAAATTATCAATATTAAGGTCAATTTTTAGTCCCTTTTCAGAATGTTGTTTTTGATTAGTTGTGTGGTTTTTTTTAAAATTTGATGAATTGCTTCTTTAGTTGATTGAAAGTGGGGAAAAGGAAAGATTGATGGAGCTTTTGAGGGAAAGGCTTGTTGAGTCTGGGTGGAAGGATGAAATGAAAGCTCTTTGTAGGTAATGTATCTCTCTGTGACCTTGTTTCAAACACTTGGAAGGATGAATTGTTGTTAAGCGTTCTCCATATGAGTTAGCTACTTCTTCATACATGTGTTTTGATCTGTTTCTCAGCAATTAGCGCCTTGACTTTTTGCCACAATGAACCCCAGATGGGAAGTTTATAACATTTCTTGTTTTGCTGGCAAGTGAATACTTAATGCTTATTTGACAACCTTGTTCTGTTGATTTTTATGGCAAGTGAAATGTAATTCTGTGTACTACATCCGTGCTTTGCATTCTAGAGGTGCATGTGGTTCAGTTCTTCTCACCAGGCCTTTTCATTCCCCTTCCCTCATCGCAGACCTTCCCCACCCCTTAGATCCCAAATGGTGTGCGGCAAGAAAGGCAGGTACTTGAACAATGAAACCACTAACAAGTAAGGTGTTCCAAGTTCCAACTGCTGCTTTACTCTAATAATTGATTGCTTTCCTCCTTTAGACACACTGATATTAGTGTCTTTTCCTTCCCAAACAAGAGAGAATTATCTGTCTTAGACACACCAACCCTCTGCACAGCATCCCCCCTCCTTCCCAAACCAGGAAAAAAGAGAGGAAAAAAGAGCCTTTTTTTCTTATAACTGTGGTCTGTTCTAGCTTGCATGTACCTCAACTATTTCCATGGGGTACCTGCTACCTCTCACCAGCATAGGTGTTCGCCATGGCTAGAAAGATGGGAAGAAATCACTTGGTGTGTTCATTCTCAAAAGAAAAAGATCACCTTGTGTTTTTGTCTCGTTGGAAATTGGACCATGAGAAATTGAACATGAGATCTCATGGTTCTCAACCCAGTCCATGCTCTTGGGTGCAAAAGAACCTTTTCCCCTACTTTTGACCCTAATTCTACTTAAATCAGTGTTGACACCCCAACTAGTTCTAATTCAACTAGTGAAAAGGAAGGGAAGAAACTCTATTATCCTAATAATTCTAAAATCCAATTATCAAACCTCTCTAATTAGATGGCTACCCTGAATTATTTTAGAAGTAATAAACTTTTGTTTTGTTGTTCTAGAACCCCGACAAAAGATGTCACAAGATGTTTTTTCATTCAAACATACACGCATATCAAAAGATAGTTAAATTGGAAAGATATTCAATTTCCCAAAAAAAAATAAGTTGGAAAGATGAGTTCAAGAAGTGACAATCCTCCAGCATTTTTTTTTTACAAGAGGAGGTTGCTTGGATGTTAAGCACCCTCCACCTCCAACCCTGAGGTTGTGGGTTCGAGTCACCTTAGGGAGCAAAATGGATGGGAGCTCCTAGGGAGGAGTTAAAAAGAAGAAGGGGGTTTTGAAGGTAAGAGTTTGAGAGGGCAACTAGAAGATGAGTAGAAAGGATAGAGATGGAATTCCTTGAAAAATAAAACTAAAAGAACTTTCTCAGAAAAGGAAGGGATAGAGATGGAAGGGGTATGAGGGGCCTAAAGCAAGGAAGGGAAGTGAAGATATGAAGCATCACAAAAGGGGATGTATGGAGGAGGAGAAGAAGGGGTAAGGGAGTTTGAAGGGAATGGCTAGAAGGTAGTCAAAGGGACGATTGAGGGTTGCAGGTCTGCTGAAAAAAAAAAGAATCACGGAATTGGTAAGGCAATTTGTCAAAGTAGGATGGGGAGGGTTGGAGGAATAGTTGTGGGATATGGTTGGGGAGGGGCGGAATTGTGGGATAGGATGGGGAAATAAAGAGGAGGAAGAAAACATACAAAATAAGGGTAGTGGAAATGCTTGACTTGTTTGATTAGTAACAAAGATTTCATTCTATTTGAAGAAAGGGAAAAAGTATTACTCTTTCCCCAAATTAACTACTTTAAGCTAGCGTCAATGGTGAACTTGTGTATTTTGACAATATGCTTTTGTTAAATTATGTGGTATTTTGTGGCCAAAACCTAATTGTTTAGTAATACTCTATTTTTTCTTTTAAATTTGAAAATTATGTTAGCTACCAATTTTGATTTGGTGATTACAGCCAACTTAGGGGCACTTTGCTGTGGCTGAACTTGAGTTGTATTTGAGGGAGAAGGTAGATCAGTTCAGTAGTGAAAGGTTATTTAGTTAGATGATGTAAGAGAAAGGGGAGGGGGGGTGGGTATTTAATAATACAGGGGAAGCAAAATGTCATAAGAGCCAAGAACTCTCGTTCTAGCTATCCTTGTTTTACAAGTTCTCTTTGTTTTTTTATTGTCCCCTTTTTTATTTATTGTCCTAATTATAAGAAGGTTTGGCGGGGCTATCTTGGGGAACACGTTTTGTTTAAGTGGCGAGGGTGACAACTATTTGTCTCAATCTTTCAGTTCTTAATACTCACTTGTTTCTGTGTCTCTGAGGGTACTTAAAAATAAATTTTCCAAGTTATGACCTTATTTGTATCTTCTATGATCTTTGTTTGCTGTTCGTTATTGTGTACATATAGCAACCAAGTTTTCTTTTTGACATGTAACCTTTGTCACATTCGTTCTCTATCAACACTTTCATTAGGGAGTATATAAAGAAGAAAGGACGGAACAATATAACCATTGACGACCTTGTACATGTGATTACCCCAAAAGGCAGAGGTAAGGGCCTTGCATTTACTTTTGCTTTCTTTCATCACACACACACACACACACACACACCTGAAAAAGGAATGGTTATATATATGCTTAAAAGCTATTCCTTCTGCTTAATCTTCTAACTTTTCTTAAGCAACAAAAGAGCATTGATGTTGACATATACACTTGAGTAAACGTCATTCCAAATTCTTATTCAGTTTCTGATTTTTGGATATATTAGATGTTGCTCTGCATTGCCTGCATTTGATTATATGTGATTGGTTTACCCTTGCTAAACTTCTCTGCTGCTTATTTGGAATGTTGCAGCTTCAATTCCTGATCCGATCAAAGCTGAGCTGCTTCAGAGAATTCGTACATTTCTTGTTTCTCCCACTCTCTGATTCAACAGCTTTATGCATGAAGAGGGTAGCAATATAGGTGAAGATATGGCATTATGTTTGACTCATTTCATCTTGGAACATCGTTTGTCTAGATTATGACCATGATGAGGGAACCAGGAGCCATATGAGAAGATGTGTTATTGGCAGTTTGCTTGTACCAAGTTTCGTAGAACTGTATAAATTGCTACTTGGTGGTTACTCTATGTTGATGGCCCAGGTTCAGAGTTTGACCACTGCATCACCCTCACCTTTTAGTGGCTAAATTATCTGTTTTCTGGTTATCCCTAGTCTTTAAGAAAGTGTAGTTTTTATTGAAATGCCTGCACAGCGGAATCCCTGTTCTTCTTTTGTGTGTACTTTATTAATGTGTTGTTGGGATTAGTAAAAGCCAGTTGGATGTGTGTTCTCTCTAGCTTGGTTCTCCATCGTACTTGCCCCTGTGTTTTGTGTCTCTTCCCAAATCTTTGCAACCCAAGTGCCAAAGTGTCGAGGGATTTTAACATCTTGTAGGCCATATGTAGGTAGCAGGCATTTGATTACATAATGTTTTTAAGCATAATATGATCAGAAAGATCAATGAGCAACTTTCTCACGTCAAAGCAAATTTTCTTCAGGCACTTGGCTATTTTTCTGACTGCTGTGCTTAATGCAGTAGTTTCCCCGTTGGTCACAGCCAGACTTGCTGTTGTAACTTACTACCTTCATTGACATTTCACAAAACATTTTTCATTATAGATAAAACGAGAAGTTTAAATTATCTCATTATGGATGAAACACGAAGTCTAAAGTCAAAATATTTATGAACAAATAAAAATGTACCCTTCTTGAAACAACAAAAAGATAAAATAAAAAAGGTATCAAATGAAATAACGCACAAGGAATAATAATCTTTTAAATGGAGTGCAGTTGATTCTAGGCTTTTAGGCTTTCATCTCTACTCAATCTGTGTTTTATTACGAGGAACCAAAAGATAGTGTCTTTGCTGTCATCTTACACAATCTGGCTGGTGCAGTTTCACCTTTAAATTTAATACCCTCGTGCACCCAAGAAAAAGAGAAGAAATGACAGTTTAATATTGCACAAATTAGATAATACAGAGTTGCAAATTGCAAATGTAGATATGAAAAAAGACGTTCAATCTTTCACCCGATCATTACTTCTCTAATTCATTGTAAGAACACAACATTAAATTTGGGAAGCTCATATTCAAGCATCTCCAAAGAAAATCACACTTCATTGGCTAAATTAGCCAACCCTGCTATTCAGAATCTCTCTCAGCCAGACTTTACACCAAAACTTGTGCTTTGGAAATCTGTGGAGAACACGTTTCTAATACAGTGAAGAACACTACTAAACTACAACATTCACGAGTTTATAATGTATGCTAATAAATCCATGACTTCAGACTGGCGCTTACGCACTGGTATTTTCACAGAGATCCAGCAAGTCCAAAGTCTGCAAAACCAATCAGGTGGTCACTTGTTAGGCGTTGTTAACACTCTACTCTAGCCATAATACTTGCATAAGGACTCAAAACTATGAAATAAGTTCTCATCTTACCTCAGGCACAGAAAGCTCAAGACGGAATTTGGGTCCATCATAGTGATGCAGAACTGGTCTAAAAGCATCTTCCTCCAAAGCCTTACCAAGTTTCCTAACACGGATCCTCACCTAGATGTTAAGTACACAAAACTCATAAGTAAAGTAAATCCTTTAAAAAACTATAGAGAAATAAGCGAAGCGGTAACTCACGATTACCTGAGCAGGGAACCTCGACTCTCCTCTACACTTTTTATCTTCCCAAGCAGTTGGATCAATGTTAGAACCTCCAAAACTTGCTGCCTGCACATAAAATAGTTAAAAGAGATCCTAGTGGAGATTCATCATGCTTCTGATAATGCATTGATATTTGGCAAGAAATGTACATTTTTTAGCTATTCTTAGCCACATATTTTAATAGTTCACATGTCGTTAGAGTATTAGTTTTAGTGCATTATGCTTAATATTGTGCAGGACCAAAATTGTGTGGAAGCATGACGAAGATGAAGAAATTGGACGGGTAGTGTAAAGTTTTCAAAGGAAAGAAGAAAAAGAATAAAGAAATTAACAAGGCCATGTGATCTTCTTAGCTTGGATGAAACTGATGTTGTAATGGTCATGTAAGCAAGCAAAGGAGTAATTAAATGCCCAGGAAATATAAATTCATCAAGGCTGCTGACCAAGAACTCAACGTGATGAAACCAAGCAAGGAGAGACTTTTAAGAGCACAATAGGATGAAAAAGCAGAGGGTTCTGTAAATCACTCTTGGCACGACATGCCAGGGTAATCTTCAGCCCAGATTTGTACTCCGAATTTCATCAAGGGTATTTTTCATCTGGGGTTGTTTCTACGAGCGGTATAAGCACGGTAAACACAATGTAAGAAAAGTTCTTTGAGGTGCGCAAGAGCTAGAGACGGTGGAAGCAAGATTCTTCGTAGGGCATTTCTTTCTCTCTTTATTTCTTGCATTTGATTATTTCTTCGAAAGATTTTGTGCTTGCTGCCATGAATATGTGTAGCTAAGCTTTATTTCTAGGGGTTTGACGGAACCTTTTATTGTTTGAATTATTGATGTTGTCTTTCTTTAATGAAACCTAGTTTATTCAACTGTTGTTTTGTGATTCTAATTAGTTGAAAAGACTATCAACTAATTGTGCATGTGGGCTTAGAATGCTTTGAAAAAGATTTTAGACTGGGGTTGTGTTGAGTAACAATACTGTAAAGCAGGATAAGGATTGAATGCTTTAACTTAAAGTTGCCAACAAGAGGAAACTGAGGTCCTTATCGAGATCATTAGCCTGAGAAGGTAATTTTAAGATGTTACTCACTAAAGATGCGAAAGAACTTAGTGGTAAATTTAGTCTCGCAATCTGCAGATATTAACTAGACCTAATTTGGGATAGACATGTTAGTAGTTCAATCCAATAAATAGGGAAATCTTAGCTCTAGGTCTTTTTCTCTCTTTGAATTTATTCCATTACTCTTGCTTTATAGTTAATATTAGTTATTCTTATTTTTCTTAGTTTATAATTAGCTCTAAATTTTTACTATTACCTTAAATAATTATTTGATAAATAAAGTGTAGCTTATCCTTTTTAGGACTAGAGTTTGGCGTGATCACACATGAACAAATAATCGAATTTGAATGATATCATACTTGTTCTAACATCTCTTTTTGTTGCATACAATAACTATAGCAGAAAAAATGAGCCCTTTAAATAAGCCACCTTAAAATGGAAGCTAGTAATGCTCATCCTTCAGCAATTTATAGTACTTGGACTGATTTTGATAAATATGACGGTAGTGAGTTAATACTTAATACTCAAGGCAAAAGAAGTAGAATTGTGAGTCCCTCACCAGTATAACTGCATGGCAATGCTTCAAACTACTTGCCATTGGAAGATAACGAAGTCCTAATACTAAAGAATAGTTTCTCTGCTCTATGAAGAAAAATCTTACGATATTCAAAGCAACCAAATGCATGTCTAAATATGCTTTTGTTAGTGCAATATCTTATGGTCTTTGACCAAACTTTCATTATAAGGATGTGAACAAGTAGGTGTTATCATGTTTTTGGAGCAAACCAGTAAAAACAATATTGTTGGACATACCTCGAAGATACCATGCAACTGGTGAGTAGTGTAATTGTAGAGGAACAACGGTAACCCTGGAGTTATTGCCCTCACAGAATCTTTGTACCTTGGAGGTAGACCTGCAAAGGAACGATTGTAGTTGAGACTTATGATAACAACAAATATATATAATTCCATCACCCCCCTATTTATCAATGACTTCACCTTTCTCTAAAGTTTGCTCTATCTGCAAAATAGAACTATATAAGGTTCAAGGTATTATCAAGTTAGGATCTCGCGTCTTCTCTCTCTCTGTCTCACAAACAACTAAAACTCTCTGATCTGCCGCACATTGTAAGAATATCAACGCATGTAAAATGCATACAGACGGTTAAAACAACATTCCAGGCATTATAAGGTTAGGATCTAAGCTTCTTCTTTTTTCTCTCTCGCGAGTGATTCAAACTCTGATCAGCCACCAATGGTAAAATGTCAAATCATGTAAACTGCATACAGACCAACAAGTAAAGGACATGAGTTCTCTTAGTTTGCTACTTTTTTCTTCTAATCGACTTTGTCCGCATGTTCGCATATGGAATAAAGAATGTGGTGTTACATCATTATTTCAGTCACACTGTTGATCAAGCACAGGTTCAACATGCACTTAAGATGTTTATAACCAAACGTATACAAGGCATAAATTCCACTCTCTCATTATGCCAAACGAACAAGTTCACAAAATAATTAAAAGATGATAGAAATTACCAAACAGCTGGCGCTTTAAGTCTTCCTGCATTGTGTCATTGTTGCAAACAAAGATATACCCACCAAGAACCTCATTCCTGGGCAGTGTCTCAGCAGCAGGCAAAGTCTTAAACCTTTTGTCAACAGCATTATTCCCATTGATACTCTCAGTGTTGTTGTTATTGCCATAGTTGCAAGTGTCATTCGTGTGGTTACTATTGAACTTGCTAAATGACGTATTTCCCAAGCTGTTGACATTGGATTTCGGACAAACAGAATTAATGTTGTAAATGTCATTCCTGAAGGAGCTCTTGGTCGTATTGTCAGTTATCTTGGTATCAATATTCAACATGTTGAAGTATAGGTTTCCCCACTTGTTATCTTCCTGTAAACCAAGATAATCCCTGGACCTACTTTCAGCTGAGCCTTTCGAAAGGTCAAGGTTATTCCTCCGCTCACCCTTGGACCTTAACTGCTCAGCCAATTTTACAGCACCTGCTGTCCATGTATGATCTTCCGATACTTTTGATTGTCCTCGAAGCTCATCCCCGAATTGCCAATAGCTGTTCATACTGTCCATGTTGCAGAATCAGACAATATAACTATACACCTCCAAAACCTACATGACATATGTTTTAGCAGAACGAAAAATCAGACGAAAAGCACTAATAAGTAAGTCCATCACAAAATATCAGGCTATATTCTAAAAATCATAGCAAAAGGAGTTAAAATCAAGCACATCATAGTATAAGATACTCCCTTTGTCCCAATTTATACAAGTATACTTTTTTGAGTCTGTCTCAAAAAAAGGTCACACTTCCTCATTTAGAAATAATTTAACTTGAAACTATGCATTTTATGAGTAATAGCCACACAAATGTCTACAACTTGTTTTGAGATCACAAGTTCCAAATTTAGTCTTTTAATAAATTTTGTGCCAGTCAAACAACGTCACATAAATAGTGATGGAAAGAGACTGAAAATACCACTTGAATTACATTATAGATCAGCTAATAGTGACAACAACATCAGCATCAAAATGTCAATAGTGGTGATTAAGAAGTTGGGAACAGTTAAAAAGCTTGCTGAACATCACAAAATATGGCAAATAAAGTCAACTTACACCGCGCAAGCATCAAGCAGCGATTAAAGACGAATCATAACAGAGAACACACAAACTTTATGGTAATTGTGTCAATTCAGAAGAAAACTGGAAAATGAAAAAAATAATTAATCAAGCCCATACATGGTTAGGTAAAAAATTCAAGCAGTACGGATCCAATGAATTACAGATAAGATCACCAAATTGGAAATGCAGCTTAGTTTAAACTTAACACAAAAGCAACAGAGGCATAGCTAGAAAGCTACCTACTGATTAAGCCAAATCAATCCGCTAAACACATACAAAAATTCTCAGTAATGTCATTAATCTAAAATTCAGAACTCATAAATTTCAAATACTGAATCCGTGTTTCAAAGCATGTCATCGATATTTAACTAGCAGATCAACACAAAATATTATTCAGTCATAACAACCCTAGATTTTGAAATCCATAGCTAAAGCTTAAAACTGCAGAACAAAAAAGAGAGAAATTCACCTTTTTCGTCTCCAGGAAGAGACAGAGAAGAGAAGCTAGCACCAGTTGAAGTATTTTGAAAAAACTTTTCCACCTATTATCTCTGCTGTCACGGAGTACACACTTATTTTTACTAAATATTAAATATTAGTAACTTTTTTTTATTATAAAATATTTACATTCTCTGACATTAGATTTTCAAAATTTTATTATGAAATTCCACGCGCTGTTAATGACGTGGGTAAGCAGTTGAGTTGTTTGACGGCTGCTGAGTGATGAGAGTAGTATTCACGCGTCATTGGTGCGAGTGGATATGGGTTTGTAAGTATGGTCAGACATCAGTGTCGTGCTGGCCATTTTGAACAGAAGATGTGCTAATTTATAGGGGCTGTCGGTCGAATAAGAAACAAGGCCCACCAGCATTTTGGTGGACTGATAAGTACTCATTCATCCTTAATTCAGAGGTCTTGAATTTGAGTCCCCTTGAGTACCGAGTCATTTTTGTTAGAAAATGCTTTACTCCCAATGTGAGACTTTCCAACGTAAATTTGAATTTAATCGGGCTCTAATATAAATATCGAAATCGGGTTGAAAAAAAAATGAACGCCCACTAATTCCGTACTTGGTCTGGGCCTGTTAAGGTCTTTCTGACCCGACTGGTCAAAATATACCTTTTCATTTTGTGTAATTTTAAAAAAATTATGACATATTTTTTAATTACAGAGCTCAAAAAAAAATATAGTCGGTGAGCAATGGAATGTAATATATTTTTCGACAATTCTTACTTTATAGTCAAATACTTTATAATTTAATTAGACCAATGTTCATCTTTTTTGCCGTATCAAGTCAGAGTCATCTCAATTGTGATTCTTGATATTGAGTTTTTGTATAACATTATTCACGCTCCATTTTACATATTTGGCGGCGCACGGGGAGGTCGAGAAGGATGTTAAATTGTCTCATATATGTGGTATGTGAACTTTTTGACTTTCTTATACGATCTTGTGTAACTTATGAATTTCATCAGCTTTGACTGTATCAACTAATAATTCAAAATATTCCTGACTTTCTTAGAACATGTTCGAGTCAAATAGAAATGATTTGAAGCATTTCTTTTTACATTATTTAAGAAATTTAAGGACTTAAACGTACAAATATATAAAATACAAGATTTTCAACCCTAGTTGATACTCAATTTAAAGTTAGTAAACAATACTCCATATTGGATCTCATAAAAAAGTCGTATTCAATGAAAGCCGTCGATAAGAAAAGGAAGAATAATTCATATGATCTTGGACAATCCTAATTTGATAAGTTTAATTTTGAGAGTAAATTAAACTCAAAATTTATTCTATCTTATTTTAAAATTAAATAATATTAATTAGAACATTCTTAAGTTGCAATAATATTTAAATTGAGGTTGAATTTTGATTCATGTGGCCTGCATTTTCAGACCAATTCCATTGGTTGTCATGTGGGGAGTGTTATACAAGTCTGATTAAACACAAGTTGTTTATGCACAACAAAATATTAGAGTTTGGATTCGATGTTTCCTAAGATAGGGATGCACTTGTTTAAAATTTAAATAAAAGAAACATTATTAGAGATCACGTTAGTGTGACTTGGATCTCTTAATTTTTAAGTGTTTTCAAATGCATGTTCAATTGTGACAGTTAATTGATCATGATTTTGCTAACTGCTTAATGCAAGATAATTTGGTTTGTACCTATTGAGACAATTATTTAGTAAATTTTTTTTAGTTAGCTTATTAATTTATGAGATTCTTAGATCATGGTCTAAATTTTTTTCTGAACAAACTAAAATTTTAATGAAAGAACGTTAGATCACAACCTAATTTTTGTAATATATCATCAGTATTAGACAAGTATTTGATATTTTGTTTGTAAGATTAGGTAAGCAAATATAAGATCGGAATCTAATATTGTTCAAAAAAATATTTAAAAAATAATAATTATATGGACAATAACACACCAGGATGATTTCTCAATCGATTACATCATTTTACTTATGAATGAAATAGTTGCTCTCATTCTGACAAATTTGAGCCTCAAGCTAGGAATCACTACTTTCTTTAATAGAAGTTCGATATAAATTAACAATCATTTTCGGAAGATTCAATAATCTAGTTAGAGGACATACAAATTTGATTAAGAACTATATCACTCTTCACCAAGGCCGAAAAAAATTGAACTTTCTAGATTATGAATCCAACTAGGATCAAAATGACAGTCAACCAAGTTTAAATTAACTCCTTAAGTTTGTGTTTCTCCTCGAGATTCACTCACTATCAGACAAACTCAATTTTCGATTGTTGTCTAACAAGAAAAGGGGAAATCACGCGGATAAAGTTTCCATGCATTAATTACCATTCACGGCTTAATTTTAGCTATAATTATGTGCATCTCTCTCCTTTTTTCCTCTCTCTCACCTCTCTCGTCTCTCCTCTCTTATACATATACAAATACAAATTGATATGATTGTATATAATTTGTTCGTTGATACAAATTTGTATTTCGTTAATACTATTGAATTCAGTGATACATATACATACTAATTATATATACAATTATTCAGATTTACAAATACAGTCATTGATACATATGTATATCAATTACAATTATCTACAGATATACAAATAAAATTTGTCTCTTTACATTCGCTGCCCTCTCTCCTCCTTCTAACATGTAGCTATGAATCGTAATTAGTAAAATATAACTATGAAACCTAATTAAGTTTATTTTTAGTGGCTATTTGCGAAATTTCCTCAAAAGAAAAAAAGGAAGACAAAAATAATACGACCTCAAAAATTAAAAAAAATTAAATAGTGGACGATAAGTGTTATTTCCTTAAATTAGCTCTTATTAATTAGATCAACTTTCACATATAGCAAACACAAAATTCATATTTGTATGCTATAGCAAAGTTTGCATAATTGCGCTCCATAACAAACATAAATATGTATATTTCGCTATACATATACAAAAGAACGCAGTTGTATAATCTGCTTTGGTATACAAATACAAAAAGATCAATTGTATAAAGTGAGAGAGGCGAGTGAGCGAGCGAGATCGGGGAGAGTGGCGAGCTAGATCTGGGAGAGGGGAGAGAGGGGAACCGAAAATATATGTATATATACAATTTTCACACATTTTATACATTTGCGTTTTGTATAAAGTGAGAGAGCGAGATCTGGGAGAGTGGCGAGCGAGATCTGGGAGAGTGGCGAGCTAGATCTGGGAGAGGGGAACGAAAATATATGTATATATACAATTTTCTCTCGATTTATACAAACACAAACGCATTTTATACAATTTGCGTTTTTTGTATAACGTGAGAGAGGCGAGTGAGCGAGCGAGATCGGGGAGAGTGGCGAGCGAGATCTGGGAGAGGTGAACGAAAATATATATATATATATACAATTTTCTTTTGCTTTATACAAACACAAACGCACTTTATACACTTGCGTTTGTATAAAAAACGAGAGAGGCGAGGGAGAGGACGAGAGTGGCGAGTGAGATTCACCAGGAGAGAGGTGAAATAGCAACAGTTTGCTATGAGGTACAATTAAATCAAACTATATTTATAACATTTAATTTGAATTAATAGTTTGCTATTATATACAATTTTTCCTATTAATTAGTAGTCCTAAAATGGGCTATATATGACATTTTCGCCTAAATTTCTTCGTAGCCCAATAGATAGATTCCGATTTACTAAAAGCCCATAATTCAAGCCCACAATATTTTCTCAAACTAATGACGTGTCACAAACGTTATAGCAGTACAACTTTAACTGGGAAGCCTTTTTAAAGACCGACCTTATTTTTTGATAAAAACTAAGCAAAGGCAAGAGGATTTAGCTAAAACCCTAAACAGATCGAATCGAAGCAGCTCAGCAATGGAGATGCAAAGCGAATTCGATCGTCTCCTCTTCTTCGAGCACGCTCGTAAGAGTGCTGAAACCACCTATGCTCAGAATCCCCTCGATGCTGATGTCCGTATCTCCTCTTTCTCTTCATTTATCGTTTCTGTTTTATCGTTCTAATTGGATTTCAGCTGTTTGATGTGTTTTTTTTCAATTTGAAGTTAGATGTTTTATTGAATAAATGAGTTTGTTGTTTTTGTTATGCCACGGTAAATGCAGAACTTGACGAGGTGGGGAGGTGCATTGCTGGAATTATCACAGTTCCAGCCGGTAGCTGAATCGAAACAAATGATTTCTGGTATTGAGTTGCTTGAATTTTGGGAATTGATTGAATAGTTTGTTATAGATTAGATTTTTTAAGGATCGGTTAGTAAAATTTCTAAGTTAACCTATAATGTGTTTCTTCAGCCAAAAAAATATTCTTCTTTAGTATGCTGTTCTGGTTCTGTGAGTTTTTGAAATTCTAAGAGACTGATGAAGTGTGTATTTGTTGTCGTTTAATTTATGTGTTGGGGAATTAACTTGGCAGATGCAACCTCAAAGTTGGAGGAGGCATTGACGGTGAACCCTGAAAAGCATGATGCACTTTGGTGTTTGGGAAATGCGCATACATCACATGCTTTTTTAACTCCTGATATGGATGAGGCTAAGGTTTACTTTGAAAAAGCAACTCAGTGCTTTCAGCAGGCATTTGATGCGGTATATCTTTCTCAACAGACATTCCAAATGTACGTGTGCTTTACTGTTGCAACTTGCAATTAGCTTAGATTTTTGTTACTCTGAATGCAGGATCCCTCAAATGACCTTTACCGCAAATCTTTGGAAGTTACTGCTAAGGTGAAACTTTTGTTGTTGTTTAGATAAGTCTCGATATGTTTAATTCTTTGCATCTTTATGTTGTATTTAGGTATTCCCAATGAATGATATCAAGCTGCTACACGTGGTTGTGTGCCATTTCCTTTTACTCGCTTATTCCCATTTTTTGCACTCAATTCTTTTTTTTCAAGTCCATTCCTACGTGGTCCTTTGTAATTGGTGTGTATCCAAATTGTAGTAATTTTTGTGTATCTTTTCTTGCCTCTTACTCCCTCCTATCCATATTATAGTATTTTTAAGCTTTTACATTTAGTCCAAAATAGATAGTTTTTAACATAATCGAGAAGGTATTAATAGTTCTTTTCCAAATTTACACTTAGATAAGTGAAGTTTTACCTAACCAAGAAATCATATTAAAGTAAAATTATTTAATGAAGGGTGATTTAGTGCAATCACTTCTTATCTCTATGAGTAAGTGATTTCTTAAAGGGGTGTGTCCAGGCATAAAATACCATATATATGGAGCATATGGAGTATTAGATTACCAACTACAACAACATACTCAGTGTAATCCTACAAGTGGGATTTGGGAAGGGTAGATTGTACGTAGGTCTTACCCCTATCTTCGGAAGTATAGAGGTGGTTTTTGATAAGACCCTTGGCTCATGGAAAAACAATTTAAAGTTAGATTGAAAAGAAATGACGAAGTGGACAAGCCATGGAAAAATACTATAGAGAGCATGACAAAACAATTTGAAAAGGTGTAGCAACTACAACAAAATACTATGATAGTTGAAGTACAAGGAACATGTAGTAGCAGAAATAGAAAGATAAAGAAACTACAAGAGTAATACTACAACTAACTAGTATGTATGGAAAAATAAGATGACACTCAACTATTTATTAACTTTCTACCCTAATTCGTGCTCTTCATAACCTCCTATTTGAGGCCATGTCCTCGATAATTGTAACTGCGTCATGTCCTATCTAATCACCTCTCTCTTATACTTCTTCGGACTATTTGTACCTCTCTTGTATCCATCCATAGTCAATCTCTCACACCTCCTCGTTGGGACATATGTTCGTTTCGTCTTCACATGTACAAATCATCTTAGTTGTTTTGCTTCTCGGATCTTATCCTCCACTAGGGCCACTTCCACCTTGTCCCAAATATCTTCACTTCTGATACTATCTCTCCGAGTATGCCCACACATCTATGTCAACATCCTCATTCCCACAACTTTCATCTTATGAATGTGAGAGTTCCTGACTAGCCAACATTCCGCCTATACACCATAGTTGGTCTAAACACCACTATGTAGAACTTGCCTTTTAAGTTTCGGTGGCACCTTCTTAACGCACAAGACTTCGGAGGCGAGCCTCCATATCCACCCTGCACAAAAACGATGTGTGATATCGTCGTCAATAGTTTTGGTGGGACCTTCTTGGATTACCCTTTGCATTATTTGTCATTATACACATGTAAAATTTAGTCAACATTGGAGCCAAATTTTGGTTGTCAATCAGAGCATTTATTAGATCTTACTAATTTTTTTTTTTTGATAAAGTTAAAGTTGTATTCTTCAGCATTAAGGGTATGCTGGCTACCTCCAAAAAGTTACAAGCTAAATCCATAATTACATAGATCCTAGGAAATCTACCAACTGTTCTACTTCTTCTATACCATCTTCTTTACACCAAAAATACAACATGTTAATGCAATTTTCTTCAACATTTTGAATAGTGTTAGTAATATTCTCATGACACCTAAGGTTTCTTTCTCTCCAAATAGCCCACCAGACACGTGTAGGTACTACAGACCACCATCTTTTTTGGGTCTTACTCCCCCCTCTCCTCATCCAGCAGCTCAAAAGATCAGCAGTATGTTCTAGCATCGCCCAGGGATCTTGAGAAATGCTGAGAACCATGTGCCACAACTGGACGGTAACCCTACAGTGTAGGAATAAGTGGTTGTTAGTTTCTTCCTTCTCATGACAAAAAAAACATTTGGAGACAATCTGGAAGCCTCTTTTCTTGAGTTTTTCCTGAGTGAGACATGCCCTTCTGGTGACCAACCAAGCGAAGCATTTCACCTTGGTTGGGGTGTTGCCCTTCCATATTTGTTTCCATGGACCAAGAATTCCCCCAGAGTGAGTCATGATTTCTCTCTTATACAGTCTACGCACATAGAGCTTACCATCAGAGTTATGTTTCCATCTTACTAATTACTGTGCCTCGGTCCAATTTATGTGATACTTTCCATTTTCGAGATTCAGTTTGACTAAACTTGAAGCTAGATTGAATAAGATCAACTTAATACTTTAAAATTAAATTTTTAGATGTTTAAAACTATACAAAATTTACTACAAATTGTAATTTTAACCGAGATTGATATTTTTAAGCATAACTATATACGAAGAACCTAATTTGATTCTGGAGGTTCATTTAATGCATTTAATTTTTTTCCTTAACTTCGTCTAAAACTAAACTTATCACTACGTTTTACTAGCATAAAGTCTTGCACCATGAAATATCACACGTGAAATTAAAACCTAATAAATACCCCAAAAAACTATTACTATCTATAAATACAGAATTTATATGCTCCCAAATTCATATAAATGCCAATATTTTTCAATTTATGATTTTAACTGAGTTGTAATTATTTGACATAATTTGAATCATGTTACTTTATAGAATGTTGAATCGCTTTTTTCACTCTGTGTTTGATAACATACTACTTGTCCAATCCAATAACTTTTGTCAGTTTATGTCTGTTCGGGTAAGGAGATTAGAAGTCAAAGTTGCTAGCTTGAATATAGCCCAAGCTGATTGACTTGATGTACGCTCAAAACTGATTGCTTTAGAATGTCTGTTCAGTTTTGGTTAGTTTGACATTGAGCTATAGTTAGCCATGTTGTAGGTCTGTATGTGCGGTTTACGTAGGTGAAACAGTTATTTCATATCTATTATCTTAGAGACTGATAAATAAGAAAACACCTTGCGGTAAAGGATGGATGGATTGTCACATAAAGTTAATTGCTTTACTGTAATGCCAGAACACTTATTGTTGGATGGCCATTCAACTTTGATATTGAGGGAGATGAAGTGCAATTACTTTAAAAATGAAAAATAAGAACTTCTATCAAAATATGTGTTATTCCTCGTTACATGTGCTCATGCAGCATATTATATATGTGATGCTAGTATGTGCGTCAATTTGCTCATCATACTACTTTTGTTCCTGAAGGTCTTTTTGATGTCCTCTTCGGTTTCCGTTCCTTACATTGCTAGGAATTCACAAAAGTAGCAACAGATAAGGAAAATGAAATTAGGACTCATAATAAGGAAGGAAATTAAGAAAGAACTGGGATAAAATCTGAAGCAAAGATGCACCAATCAGTACACTACCAAGTGACTGCATCCTTCAGAATTTACCTATCTAGCAGGAAAAAGGGAAGTTCAAACAACAACAACAACAACAACCCAGTGAAATCCCACTAGGTGGGGTCTGGGGAGGGTAAGTAGTACGCAGACCTTGCCACTACCTCGTGGAGGTAGAGAGGCTGTTTCCAAGAGACCCTCAGCTCAAGAATATCAAATCTAAGTGACAGGAGAGATATATGCAACATAACAGCCAATACAAAAGATAGCGTATAATCAACCAATGAGACAATAACAAGAAAGATATAGGGAGTGAAACGCAGTAAACAACAAAAGGCTAGGACTGCTCCAAACGCTAACAACCCAAACCCTCGCAAGGGAAGACAACCCGCTAACCCTACTAACCTTCAACCTTAATACGCGACCTCCACTCCTTCCTATCTAGAGTCATGTCCTCGGTGATGTGAAGCATAGCCAAGTCTTGTCTAATCACCTCTTCCCAATACTTCTTGGGTCTACCTCTACCCCTCCGCGTACCCTCTACCACCATTACCTCGCACCTCCTCACTGGGGCGTCTGCACTCCGTCTCTTCACATGTCCAAACCATCTCAGTCTCGCTTCCCTCAGCTTGTCCACCACAGAGGCCACTCCCACCTTCTCCCGGATAACCTCATTCCTAATCTTGTCGCTCCTAGTGTGCCCACACATCCATCTCAACATCCTCATCTCCGCAACATGCATTTTATGAACATGTGCGTTCTTAACTGGCCAACACTCCGCTCCATACAACAAGGCCGGTCTAACTACCACTCTGTAGAACTTACCTTTAAGTTTCGGTGGAATTTTCTTATCACACAATACTCCAGAGGCAAGCCTCCATTTCATCCAAGCAGCCCCAACGCGATGTGTGACATCATCGTCGATGTCGCCACTCCCTTGGATTACAGCCCCAAGATACTTAAAACTTTCCTTCTTAGGAATGACTTGTGCGGCAAGTCTCACTTCCACATCTGTCTCATCCAACACATCGCTAAATTTGCACCCCAAATATTCTGTTTTGGTCCTACTCAACCTGAACCCTTTGGACTCCAGCGTTTGTCTCCACACCTCCAACCGCGCATTAACTCTGTCCCGCGTCTCATCAATCAGTACTATGTCATCCGCAAATAACATACACCA
>NW_006239165.1:1001621-1013462 GCF_000226075.1 Solanum tuberosum
GATGAGTTCGCCGGAGAAGCTGAAAAATGCTCTTACCTTCGCCGGAGTTTGCTGTTCGCCGCTCGCTGGTCCGAGCCGCTGGTGCTGCTACTCGTCGTTATCGTCCTCACTGAAGCTTAGGAGGAGCGAGAGAAAGAGGCTCGCCGGTCGGATCTGTTCCTCGCGTTGCTTCTGGCCGGCGCAGCCTTCGATTTCGGCCGAGAATACCAGAGAAGGAGAGAGAGAGAGAGAGAGAAGTTGTTCAGGAAGTAGAACTGCAAGGATCTGAAAAACCTCTCTCTTCATCAAACACTGTGCTATATTCCCAAGCATAAAAAGGGAAGTTCAAAATTTTGCAAATTCTTTTTCCACATCAATATTTATTTTAGGAAAAATTAGTAAATTACAGCCCAATACCTTTGGGCCATCTTGTTAACATAACACGTACAGAGTGTATAGGTAGTGTGTACTTCGGTTTATGTTTGGTAAACTAGATGGCCGAAGTCTACATCTTCTTAAGTATCCCTTTATTTTATTCTATTGCTATTCACAAAAATTATGGGGTTTGAGATTCTAGGTTCCGTTGGAGTTTATTAGGTAGCAGTCTGGTGTTTGGCTGGCTGGGTATTTCCTTGGTTTCGTTGGTGTAGAAGTGGATTTCACAAGGGTCTGCATATGATAAGAAAATGGTCCTTGGGTCTATCTAAACCCAAAAGCTAGCTTAAGTGGTGGGGGTTGCCCAAGACCCATCAATCCTCCCACACTCAATGTGGAACTCAACAAAACCTCCACATGCCTGGGATTGGTCTTTTAGAATGTGGACAATATAACATGGGGGGCCAACATCGGATAAACAAAGAATTGGGATGAACTTGTCACCATGATAAGAAAATGGAGTCTGTGCCTAACTCAACCCCAAAAGATAGATCAAGAGGTGAGGATTTTCAAAACCATATAAAGAGACCTAATCAATCCTCTCAGGATGTGGGACTCGACAGTAGCATTTGACAGTTGCTATATCTGGTTGCAACGCAAAAGATCCCTATCCTAGGAATATTTTCACGTTAAATACATTACGAGATGTTTTTTCATACTTTTTGCATTCAATCCTAGCTATTCTGCACCTTCTAATCAACTTGAACAACTAATGGGATATCCTTCACTATTTTACTAAAAATGGAACAAAGTGATTTTTTTTTGGTTTCCCACCCGGTGTCCGGAGCCCACATTGGAACAAAGTGAATTTGTTTTGTTCCTCTGCTGAGAATTTCTTTATACGGACAACATTCAACATTTACTGTATGAGAGATTTGTTAAGGTTTCAGACTTAAAAGCTTTTCCTCCTCTCCAGGCATCTTAGTATGTTTATTATCGTAAGCTATATGGAAGGTGCATTATGCATCCAAGTGGAACGTCGTCTCATTGAGTGATGACACTGAAAATGCTACTATGATATTGATGCCATGTTAACACCCTTTTGATCTTTTGACTTTTGGTTGTGGTCTCTGTCGATGAATCCTCCCTCCCTTTCTCTCCCCTACTGGTATATTCCCCACACCCTTAGAAGGCTGAATTGGAAAGCACAAGCCAAAGGCTGGTTGAGGATGTTCCCAATGGCAAAGCAATCCTCTGAGGGTGGGGGATTTGGTTTGCATATAAGATTATGTGAGCATAGAAATTGGTTTATTATAAGGTGAATGGATGTTAGTGTAATATAGTTAAATCTAGCTTTTATCGTCATATTTGTGGACATAGTAATGAGATGTACTAAGATGACTTTACTTTCCCTTAACTTTCTGATTGCTTAGCTTTTGTTGAGCAAATGTGTGCTGGCATGCAATGGTACTTGGTACTTGCTTGCACAAAAGATGTTTATTTTTTCGTTGTTTGCATATATCCATCCTAAACCTTGCAGATTTTAGTTCTCCAAAGAATGGTGAGTAATCTTTGTATAACCCCCCCTCCTCTCCCCCTCCCGACTATTTGGTTCCAACCCTTGATTGAGTTGCATTTTGTCTTTGGTAATGAATGTTGAGTGTCAGAATATGCTGATATGTCGAAGCAAACAAGCTTGAGAAATGTCCTGACTAGGTGGTGCAGCTTGTGGAAATTAACGATTGTTTAGTTTGTTTTACTTTGTCAAATTTGTGATATCTTTACTCATGAAATGTCTCGTTTTATGGTTGGGAGTCTCGATTTATGCTCTTCTACATTATATTTAGGCTCCAGAATTGCACATGGAAATCCACAGACATGGTCCCATGCAACAAACTATGGCAGCAGAACCTTCAACATCAACAAGCACAAAGGTATCTCTTTAGTCTTTAGTTGTCACCCCTTATCTCTTGATAGGAGCAATATCTTATCTTATGTGTTCAGTATAATCCTACTAATCGATGTGTCTTGATTTTTTTTTTCCATTTAAATTGTTGTCCAGAATAAGTCGTGATGCCTTCCTCACAGAGTCTAATTTCTGCTCTTTGATTTTGTACGCCTTTGAATGTTACGATTACTTTATCCTCCCTGGTGAATAATTTGAAAGTTAAAGTCCTCTTAAGACTGGTACTGAAGCTCTGTGAAAATCTGGTGGTTTTGTTAGATTCATTTTCGATCTGTCTATATTGTTGCTGATTCACCATTATGTGTCTGCTCTTGCATTACAGAGTTCAAAAAAGACGAAGAGCAGTGATCTCAAGTATGACATTTTTGGATGGGTCATACTTGCCGTTGGCATTGTTGCATGGGTGGGATTTGCAAAATCTAATATGCCGCCACCACCACCACCGCCTCCACAATGAAAGCCATAAATACAGCTTTACTGGTGAAGATACTCTATTAGAGTTTTTCCTTTTGCATAAACAGGGCGCTAGGCATTTATGCCTGTCATTTAGCTAGTTACTGAAACTTCAAAACTTTCTGGTGAAATCTTTAAAGACTTTTTTTCTGGTGTAATAGATCAAATAAGACTGTTTTTTCTTATAATCTCTCGATATTTTTCATGGTGTTCAGCTTTGACTTAATCTGCATGTTTTCTTCATTATTGTGTATAGTTAGATGTCATCTGTGTAGCTGCTGCTATCAAGAACTTATTCTAAAATAACTGAGCGGCCAGCCTCTCTACCTTCACAAGGTAGGGGACAAGGTGCAAGTACATCCTAGCCTCTCCAGATCTCACTTTGTGGGATTAAAATTAAATTAGGTATGCTGTCATTGTCGTCATTGTTATCAATGTCACTGGACCAATCTCTGACAGAAAAGGATTTGCCAATTAGCAAAAAATCAATCAACGCTCTTACTAATGGTGGTTGACAATAAAAAATTTAACAACTTGAAGATTGAGAAATTACAAATATACAGAAATGACTTGCAATACAAATATTATTTCACTCAACCAAGGAATGCTTTTGCAACAGCAAAACCAGGCTATTGTCTTCTTCGTCGTTTGCTCTCACCTGGAAGTATTCTGGTGATGGTTTCCAGTGTCACATTATAATGATATGTGGAAATATGAATTGGCAGACAATGTCTTTTTTCAGGATGCTTATATTTCTATCCTTCGAGGATACATTACGTACGAGATCTTCCATACAGATTAGCGTACACTGTCTTTGTGCGGTACACCAGAATCATGCTTAGAACAGCTGCAACAATGCAGAGTCCTGACATTATCAAGGAAGTCAAGAAGAAGCAAATGGTACCTTCACACTTTAGAGGTTCATCCATGTTTAAAAAACTTGTCAAAACTGACGCCAAATTCAAATGTCCTTCATGGGGCTGTTGAGCTTGCTTTTCAGCTTCCCTGTCATATATACTACTAGCAATAAGACCTGAGAATACTAATGAACCAGCTGGGTTGGCAATAGTGAGGAAATTGTACAAAGCCCCAAAATTCTTTAACCCAAACAATTCAGAAGCAGCAGCTGGCACAATCGCCCAATGAGCTCCATAACCAAGTCCAACCAAAAGAGTACCAATATACATAGCTCCAGGCCAACCCATAGCAAAGAAGAAATGACCAAAGGCCATCACAACTTGAGCAATAGCCATAGCTGCATGCCTTGGATATGCATTATCCCTGTTTGACAAGGTCGTGTGAGAGATTTATGAGATATGAATATTCATGTAAAGATAAGTTAATACCTGACGATTATCTCAGAAAAGTATCCACCTCCAATACGGCCAAGGAAGTTCCATATGCTAATCATCGAAACAAATACATGTGTGTTTTCATATCCTAAAGATTGGCTCATTTGTCCCAAGTTATCAATGACAGTCAAACCAGATCCAGAACCAAAAAGCAATGAGAAAAACATAAGCCAGAAATCTGCTTTTATTAAAGCCTGGACTAAAGTAAAGTCCTCTCCCCTACGAGGACCTCGTCTTCTTTTGATCCTCACAGCTCCTTCTGCAGCTGCTTGTGCTAGTCTCACTTGTAACTGCGCGATTCTTTTCTGCCTTTCTAAAGCAGGAAGCAAGTCTACTCCCTTCGGTTTCTCTTCTTCAACCTCACTAAATATAATTTCTTGACCATCGTCGTGTTCTGATCTGCCAGGACCTTGATCGCCTGACTGAGATAGAAGTGCCTCTTCTTCTGGTACTACTCTTGGCTCTTGAGTGAAACTCAAATAGATAGGGATCACAATAGGGATTATCAAGATAACAAATAGAATAGCTGTGAAGATTACAATAACATTTTGGCTAACATCAACAACGTCTTCAACAATCATAACTCCCATTAAGTAAGAAGCTAAAAGGAGGCATATACTGTAAACAAATGAAAAACTTAAACCATCAGAAGGCCTAACTTGTCTATGGCCTCCAACAGGCCTGATTATAAACATGAGAGCTATAATCACCATTGCTGGTGCAACGGCAATCATAAATATAAGTGAAGCGTGATCCGGGGAATGGATTACTGCATATATCTGAGTTAAAATAGCACCACCTAAGCCAGCAAATCCCTTAAGAATTCCAACCACAGGACCACGACTTTTCGGGAAATTTTGCACACAAGAGACTAAAGCTGCTGTGTTGAAGTAGGTTTCACCATTTGTTCCTACAAATATAAGAATGCACATCTGCAGAGAAATGGTTAAACTTAAGTCAACTGTTAGAGAAAACAAGGAATGTGTGACAATTTTGCACTCTAGTTGACACTAATAAGTTATGCCCAATTTATGTTATGGATAAGACATAATTCATTATGATGGTCAGCAATATAGGGACTGAGGCAATGACCAACTATCTGAGAGAAGCAGAATGAGTATTGATTATGTTTATATCGATATCCAAGTGCAAACTTTGGTACTATGCCTCAACTCCAATCAAGCAGGGCTTATTGGTGATAAGATAAGGCACAAGTAACACTAGATTATGATTGAAATTTCATAGACACACCTCAACTAAACTAAGGTACTATTACCTCAACTCATTTTTTTTTGTAATTTTGTACACCTTTTGGCTTATGTGGCATACTCCGTGACTCCGCATAGTTGAGGCGTATGGAAAATGTACAAAATTACAAAAAAATGGGTTTGGGAATAATAAGACATTAGTTTAGTTAAAGTGTGTCTCTGAAATTTCGATCATAGTTTAGAAGGTATTTATATCTTTATCTCATATATATATAAATATTTTCCTAAAATGAGGAGATACGGATGCAATTTAAATAGCACTTTGAGGGAATTGTTTGATATGTCACATGTAAGGTATCAACTTGGACACAAGCACTTTTGTCTCCATTCGTTAAGAGAAAAGTACACTTGTTACCTTTATTTATAAGGCACAAATGCTTGTCTAACATTTACTATTACGATTTATGGGGTATATATATAGTATTCCAACTTTGTTTTTACACTAAATACTTCCTCAAAATAGAAATGTCAGACTAGGAAAAATAAACAGAATTATTGAATGCATCAGTATGCAGGAACAAAACTGGATCCAAAATTTGAAATTTATGAATTTCTTATAATAATCTCAAATTAATCTGGGTTCACAATTAAATATTTATAACATATTAGTGAATTTTTTAATACACAAGTATTAGCAAAAAAAATATTAGTGTTGTTAACCCGTGGCTAAAACTTTGGATTTGCCCCGGACAGAAACATGTTTTTCGACTTCGAGGCCATTTGAGCTCAACACATGTTGAGATGGCAAGAGTGCCACACCAAACTTTTTGAAAATTAGTTTTTGTGTTTGACAAAGCAAACAAAAAAATATGATTTGGTGACAATCCAATTAATTTAATGCATATCAAATGCAAACTTTTCAACGTCCAACGATAGCAAAAAGGTACAAATGAAATGAGTGGACAGCAAGAGTCTTGTTTCAAAGAAAACTCATAGAGATAGAGGTCCGTTCAGTACGGAGAAATTTTCTATGAAAATTGTTTCCTAAGAAAATATTTTTAGAAATTTTTGTACTCGATTCATAAGCAAAAAAAAAAAAACGGGGACAATAATATGTACGTTTTTTTTTTTTTTTTTTTTTTTTTGTGTTTGATAGTGCAAGTAAAAAAAAAAACTGTGCGATTGAGATGCAGATGAGATGTGTTATAAGTTGACAAGAACACAGTCAATTGAATCACTTGTGAAACTTGTTTCAAGCTTCAATTAAGAAATATTATTTTCTATATTTAAAGTATCGTAAAAAAATTTATTTAAATAGAAAATAAAATTTTCGATCAAAAACTTGAATGAAGAAGAGTAGTCTACTCACAGCCCATAATGGCAAAGGTGCAGTTCTTCGAGTAACAATAAGCCAAACCCAACCATATCCAAGAAAATTCTGAATAGCACCAACAAGAAGTGCAGCCCATAAAGGCAAAATTTCACACAAAGTACCAGCTAAAAATCCAACACTATCACCCAAATCTTTAGCCACACCCAATCGAGCAATCTGTTTCTGATTGTAATTCAGAGAGATTTTAATTACTGGAGAAATACTGCCGAATAAGTATCCAATGCCCGCACAAGTTTGAATCCACATTGCGGCAACGAACACGAGCCATCTGTTATTGAAAAAATAGCCAAATCTCTCTTTCAAATAAATCGTCATAGAATCAGATCGAGCCAATTTAGATCTTCAGATTTTCTATCTTCAAGTTAAATTTTTGTTTATGAATGAATGAAGTTGGGTGGGGTGGGGTGGGGTATGGGGGTGTGGGGATACGTTGCGTTTGATTACTCTCTTTTTGAT
Organism: Solanum tuberosum; assembly: GCF_000226075.1. Lineage (NCBI taxonomy): Eukaryota > Viridiplantae > Streptophyta > Magnoliopsida > Solanales > Solanaceae > Solanum > Solanum tuberosum. The sequence goes on from NW_006239165.1 coordinate 1,008,804, forward strand.
GAGAAGAGATCACAGGAGCACAGCTAGGTATAAGCTAGAGCCTCCTTTCTCAATTCATGTGACGGGTTATGGACTTGTTCATTTGTAATCTCAACTCATTTCAGCCTAACTTTTGGACGGATTCATAATCTTTCTATTTAAATCTCTATACCATGTTACTTATGTAAAAATGATAATTTTATTTGAATCTCTACTAACATGTGTTTCCTTAAAATATATGGTTATGTAACAATGAGAATATTATTTAAACCTCTAGTAAAATGTGTTTCCTTAAAATATATGGTTGTGTAACAATGGGAATTTTATTTGAACTTCTAGTAATATGTGTATCCTTAAAATATATGGTTACGTAACAATGAGAATTTTATTTGAACCTCTACTAACAAGTGTAATCTTAAAATATATGATTCTGTAAGAGTGGAAATTTTATTTTACGTAACAATCGATTTGGTATGATTGTGTGGTTAATTTATTTTTTTCTCATTTATTTTAGTATTTTTTAATATATTTTAAAATCTTTTATCCTATTTTTAAAAAAAAACTAATCTTACTTCATTTCTTACTTTTCTACATAATATTATTATTGGGAGTTTTCACAAATAACCATTATAATAAACTTAATTATGTTTCATAGTTATAATTTGTATATTTACGGGTTGTAGCTACAGTTTAAGGTGCATCGTTTGTATAATTTACGGGTACGTTTGTATAATTGAGCTATTTTTGTATAAACTCAATACAACGAATTTATACAAACACAAACATCTAAACTTTAAATATTTATACAAATTATATTATAGAAAATTACAGTATACAAAAGTTGTACAAATTATATTATACAAATTTTGAATTTTACAAACGTGTGAATTACACAAACTCAAAATCCTAGTCTGCATAATTATCACTGAATGTTGTTCGCGAGTGGTAATTAACTAAAACTATAGCTATGATAACTAGTTAACTAGTATATGTTTGTTTGTCCTTATAATTTTCCTATTATAAATTTATTCTTAAGATTGTTGAGGTATGATTTTATATAACAATGTAAAATGATATAAGCTGAGCATTTTGAATTTATAATTAAAAATAATTAATATAAATTAAATTAAAGGCACATTTGATAAACATGAATTAAATATGTAACAACTATTCAAACAAGTTATCCTATTCTATTTGCACGGTTATAGTCTGTTTAAAAATAAGACATTCTCTTTTAAAAAATTAGTAGGTCTTAAGATTTCTATTTTATCCTTATTAGTTGACTTAAGTTTAGTTTAATACTCACATGATACACTGGTTTTTGTTGTTTTTATTTTTATAGAAAAAGAGCGAAAATGAAAGATATATATGAACTACATAATACGTATATTTAAATCGAAGCTAATAAATACATAATATGTGTTAAACTATACATTCTTATCATTTAACTATAGTTAAATAATGTAACTTTATTAAATTATTTATTTATAATAAATTATAGTAGTTTAATGTAGTAAAGAAATGAATTTTGAGCTTAAATCAACCCTAAAAACTAGCTTCTAACAAAAAGATTGTTCAAATCTTATAAGAAAACTATTTATCACTTTTTATCTGATGTGAGACTTTTTAACACGACACCTCACATCTGAAATTAAACATGAAAATCCAACATTATTATACAATAATTGAGATAAATCTTACTCTAGCTACTAACACGATAAATAAATAGTTGGACCTATTCAAACTCAAAATTAACTCCTAGGAGAAAGATTACCCAAGTCTAGTTTTCATTCAATCGTGTGACTCTCTTAACCTGATGTAAAAACACGATGAGATTAGGGACCAATATTATTTTAAAAAATCACTATTTTTTCATTTAAAAATGACTACTGGCTATTTTTATAAATATTTTGATTTAATCAATGTGAAAAGAAAAAAATAACAATTGTTTTATGTGGAAAAATTATAAAGTTTTCCACTATTTTACACTTTGTTTGGATGGTTGTTACCCGTTGTATTGTTTTGTATTGTTTGTTAAAATACAACATTTGTTTTGATTGCTACTTAAATTATATTGTATCTTATCATTTAAATCCATCGTTAGATAACAATAAAAATAAGTTAATTTTGAGTGGAAGAAAAAAACGGAACACAAAGCATTGAGTAGATGTTTATCAATTATCATGTATTCCTTTGTCGATAGAGATGATAAAAGCTACTACAAACTACAAAAAGAAGTGGTGTACTACCAAGTGGAGCCGCCTGTCTATATCTAATTATCTGGCAGGTCTTCCTGTCCCACATGCCTATCACATATTTAATAATTAAAATGACTTCGTCCAGAATTTTCACAATCAAACATGACGAAAACGTTTGGTTATATTTTCGTTGAATTTTTTGGCCTTTCGAAATAATTGAATTTTTCAAAATTCAAGATAAATACTTTTTAAAAAAAAGTCATGTTTGCCTTTAACTTATTAAGGGTTAATATTTTCTAAAAGATGAATTACTACTTACAAAGTTGTATTTATTATTTCACAAAGAACAATATTCCTTTTGTTTCATAGTAGTTGATCATTTTTCATTTTGTAAGGTGCTTAAGAAATCATAAATAAAAAGATAATCGTACTAATTTACTCATTAAAAAACTTCTTGGAATTCTACAAACAAATGTGAACACTCTTAGGGGTCGTTTGGTGGAGTGTATCAGGAAAAATAATGCATGCATTAGCCTTGTGTATTACTAGTACCTTGTTTGGTACTCTTTTCTAACCTATGTATAATTGTGTGTATTGCTAACTGTTCGCAACAAATTTTCGTAAGCGCTGAAAATCAACTGCAAGCAAAATAAATAAAAGAAAAATGTTATTTTTATTGATGAATCGTTGTGAGTACAATTCTGTTGTTCTCTTAATTCTTCTCTCCTAAGCTTCTCCGTGATTCGAGGGCCTTCAGTAGCGTATTTCTCGAATGTAGGATGATGTAGATGTCCTTATGTATTTGATCTCCGGGAAGGTCGGGAAGCACTTCGTCTTTGCAAGTCAATCTCCGGGAAGAACTCCGTTGACCATTCCTTCGAAGAGCTATGTAGCTAGTGTTGTAGCTTTCTCTAATTGCAGAATGTTTGTTGAAGATTTGTCTTTTCTCCCTCCTAAGCTTCTCCAAGATTCGAGGGCCTTCAGTAGCATACTTCTCGAATTGTTAGATGATGTAGACCTCCTTGAGATGTTGTTGATCTCCGGGAAGGTCGAAAAGCGCTTCGTCGTTTCAAGTCGATCTCCGGGAAGAACTCTGTTGATCACTCCTTCGAAGAGCTATGTAGTTGATGTAGCTTTCTCCAATTGCAGAATGCTTGTTGAAGAGTTTTTTTGATCCCCTTTGAATGTCATGACTATCCTCTATTTATAGTTCTAAGGAGTGGACAACGTTGCTTGTGATTGGCCAAAGGATGTCATTTTGACACTTGGAGCATTGTGATTCGCTCTTGCATTTGACTGGGACTACCACCTCATTTGGACATGTGGCGTCACTTTGTTGGTCTTCGATGCTTAGTCACTGTGACACGTATGAGTTTGGGATTCAAGGGAGATATTGTAACACCCCAGAAATTTTTTGAGCTAAGACTTGAACATCCTTCGTTGTGAATAAGATTTTACCGATGAATTAAATTTTCTTAAGTGTTAAGTTAACTAGATGTAGCACCTTGAGTTCGAAAAATAACTAAATTGGAAATAGCAAAATCTGAAATATTGCAAGTTATGCTTAAGTTATGAGTTTTGGGTCAACTTGAAATGATCATAACTCCTAGCACAGGATGATTTAGATGTGCTACAAGATACTGTAGGAAAGACCTTGAATTATATTTCCAACGCCGCCAAGTTAGCTAAGTTTCGAGTTTGGATGAGTGAGATATGATCTTTTGAAGTTAGGCTGTCCAGTTAAGGAAAGTTAGCCGAAAATAGTGAGGGGTATTTTGGTCTTTTCCTTACCTAATCAGATTTAATTCATTTTTAGTAACATTTTAGGGGTCTAATCCTATTAGGTTCAGTTTTATAATCCTATTTTACGCCTAGGGTTTTAGTTGAGAGTTCAAGAAGAGAAAAGAAGAAGAGAAAACAGAAAGGATGAAGGCGTTCGTCGAAATTCTTGAGAGTTGTTGCAGATTTTCGCCATGGGTTTGATCCCTAAGAGGTATGTAAGCTTCCATAGTGTTGGGTTCTTTCACCCACACGCCAATCATGATTTATTTAGCGTAATTTCGTTCTTGAAATTTAAGGATTTAAGTTCTTGATGAGTTCTTGATAAGTGTTCTTGAAGTTTCATTAAGTTTTGATGTATAAAGAGTTACGTGAGCCATAACCTATCCAATTAAAGGTATTTGAATCTACTTTCCAAACGCCACCAATTTCGCGTCAATCCAATTTCTGAGTAAAAAAGTTATGTCTATTTTAGTAACCTATACAGTGCTGTTACGAATTAGCCGACGAGAAAATATTAAAAAGAGTCATTTTTGTCTTTTTCCCTCCAAGAAACCCATAAACGAATTTCTTGACTAATAAAAGGCTCAAAAAAATCAGATTTTCATCTTCACTAATGAAAATCATAATTCTTGGCCATAGAGATTTCAAGAAACTAATTCAAAAATCTCAAGAAAGGTTTTCTTGATTGTTTAACTTCAAG
>NW_006239166.1:0-1829 GCF_000226075.1 Solanum tuberosum
TTACGACTAGGGGGTGCTCCCGGGTCGTGACACATTCACCACATTCCACACACCTGGATCACCTACCACTTTACCACTAGATAGAATTCTAGCTTTCCGCTTTTGAAATCTGTGTAACCATGGTTGTGGTTGTTTCTTAATCTCTGTTCTCTCAACAATTTCTCTTTTGTTCTCACCTTCTTAATCCTTATGGTTGTTACCAATTCGATACTCCTCCTTGCTGTGCCCTTACATTCTGCATTCTTCACATTACTTTGGAACATAGTCATATCTAATTTGAATTACTTCAGTCCTCATTTTCCCAGTAGCTTCATTTACAATGTCCATACGAACAGATTTGGGAAATTCTCCTTTAATATTAAGCGGACAAATAAACTTCCAGCTCTGCTGGTGAATCGAACAAGTGAAACTCAAGCAAATTTCGAACTTTTATTTCTATCGTTCGTTTATATCTACTGCAACAATTCACATTGGGAGACACTAAGATGGAATAAAGGTAGAAACAATCTATCAAAGTTAACTCAACAATTGAAGGACACTTGTTGATAAAGTGGGAGAAAGTTGTGATCGAAATAGAGCCCTTTCAAACAATGAAACTCCTTACTATCATCCATATCAATACTGCAATATATTAAATACAGAACGGTTAATAATCTCGACTCAAAATCTTCAGGGGAAACTTTGAAGAAAGCAGAGGAAGTTGGTACAAACAAATAGAATTCTGTTAAAATAGTGTTGTCTGCAGCAAGTTTGACGATGACAGGGAGGTTAGAGAAGTACTTTCCGCAGAATTAAGCAGGAGATGCGAGAGCAGTTTCCCAGCTTGTTTGAGCCTTCAGGTACTTCTTGATCCTTTCTTTCGCGGACGAAAGTTCTTTTTAGTAGTGGATATTGTAATGACTCTCATGGTCATTTCTGTGTCTTGCCTTCTGTGTGTTGTTTAGAGTGTTCCTATAGCGACCTCAAGTTATTTATGACTTGCTGGGACTGACAGTTCGGTCACCTGGTCGTTCGTTTGGTCTTGGTGCGAGTTTTTGTGTTTTGGAGCTTATGAACCTTGAACGATCATTTTCGATCAAAAGTTCAAGAAGATGACATCAGAATCCATTTCTGACGATTCCATCAGTTCCGGAAGGGTCATTTTAGGCTAGAAGCATGGTCGACATGACTCCCGAAGTTTTCAGTGTGAGTCGGTGCGATTAGGCGTTTTAGCCTTTGAAATTTGGCTTAAGGTTGACTTTGGTCAACATTCTTGGAAAACACGCTCATATGAAAATTCCGTCAGTGCGGTTAGCTCTGGAATGTCAAGTTTGGTCTAGATTGACCCTTCTTTTGTGTCTGGAGGTTTTCGATATCTTTCCGAGCCCTTTTGTGGGTTTTGACTTAAAATGGCTTTTGGAAGTGGGACCCACTTTTTATTGAAATGACTTCTGATGGAAATTTTGACTGCGCCGTTGAGTCTGGAATATCGAATTTGGTGTGGTTGCATATCTTGTTTGCGTGCACGGGGTTCCGAACGAGATCGGAGCACCCCGTCGGAGTTTTAAGTTTGGAAATTATTGCAGATTTTCTGCAATAAATGCAGAAAACCAACAACTTTTCCCCAAACTTAAACCCTCATAACTCTCTCATCTCTCAACCGATTTGGGCGATTCAAAAGGCAAAGTTGTGAGATTTTTTGAGGGCAACGCGTTGGTGAGCTTAGATAGTGATTTCGGGTCCCCGTTTGAGGTAATTTTTGTAAAATACCTGCTACCACACCCTTTTTGTGAGCTTGATTTTGGGAATTTTTGAGACTTGATATTTCAGTCATTTTAGATCCGATTTCG
>NW_006239166.1:2011-13527 GCF_000226075.1 Solanum tuberosum
TGATTTTGGAGTGCGTGTGATTGGCCTACAGGTAGGCTACGGTTTTCCCTCTCTTAGATTGAGCTCGAGACTGTGAATGCATGTTGATTAGTTGGGATTTGGGTTGGGTAGTTATTGAATCATGCATTGGTGTTTAGAAATCATGTTTTCGGCCTATTTCGGGAATTATCGGGTAACTGTGAGCATGCTTTGTGTTATTAATGGACCCTCCTAGTTATGTGGAGTGCTTGCATGCTTAATTACTGTTTATTTGAAGCATGTTGGGCCTTAGTTTAGGTTTGACTAGGGCTTGCCTTAGAAATACATGATTCGAATCTGATAGGCCTTAGTTTTGCCCCGACGTCATTCGGCTAGCTGAGATCCCTGTAGATTGGTGTAGCAGACTTGAGTCTGATAGTTTGGGCCTTAGCTAGGCGATACGCTTGCTCCGACTTTAGTTATCCTTATTTTCCCCGATGTTACGGCTTCACGAGTTACGTCGGCAACACTAATTCTACTTTGCGATTTGAATTTGATTTTCGATTTGGTTCCAAGGACTTACATTGATTGGCTAAGTATAGACGGCGTTCCACGGACATTTATGAGTGTGGATCGATTAGGACTCTTTCAGCAGCTACATTGGCACCTTTATAGAGCATCCGGTTTAAGGTCCGGCCTCTATTGCCAGATACTTATATAGAGCATCCGGTTAAAGTTCCAGCCTCTATTGCCTAGATACCTATACAGAGCATCCGGTTTTAGTTCCGGCCTCATATACTTGATACTTGTGATTGGTTACTTAGGTACTTCTGGTGAGCATCCGGTTCGAGGTCCGGCCTCTGTACTGTCAGATTCTAGTAATTGGGATTGAGGTTTTGGTTCGATGTTCTCCGTTTTGTGGGTTCTTATATGCAATTCTCTTTAGTTATAGTTATTATGTGTACTCGTCGGGCTTATGGGGGTCCGTTCGGGTTTTTATTTAACTTGCGCACGAGTGTACCTTCTGGGCTTATGGGGGTCCAGTTAGGTGTAGTTAGCTTATAGATTACTTTAGTTAGTTCTCTCTACACTCGTGTGCATTCCATTGTTACTTAGATTTCCGCTCTTGACCCTCGGTTTGTGTTATTCCTTCTTTTCATACTGCCTTTACTTTTCAAGTTCAGTCTACTTGGTACCTGTTGTTTTGGTACTCATGCTACGCACTACATCTGTTTCGTGATGCAGGTTCGAGTACCAGTGGCCAGCGTTGATCCAGGTTGGTATAGTTTGATTCGGAGACAGGGGTGAGCACACGGCGTTTTGTACTATTTCAGTCTCCATCTGTGCATATAGACTTGTCTTTTATCTTTCGAGATAGTCCAGTCTCTGTGGTCCACTTTTGGGACTTGTACTCGTTTTGTTAGTAGCTCTGTACTAGTGACTTCCAGGTTCTGGGAGGGATCTTTATTTGTATTTATGTTTTGGTTTGCTTCCGCCTGTGTATGTTGTTATCTTAAATTTTTGCTTACTCTTGTTTAGCTTCTGCCCTCAAACCCATTACTTGTTGTTCCGGGTTACGGGTTGGCTTACCTACTGGTGGGTTATAGTAGGTACCATCATGATTCGAGGAATCAGGTCGTGACAGAAGAGAAGTTGTTGCTCTCTGTTTCAGAGTTAGAGAAGAGAGGATTTTCCTGTTGGATATCATTTGGTAACACTGAGAATATTCCATCAAGAGCTATGGAAGCTATGAATTGCAACTCTATTGACTTACTACTATTAAGGAAGAATATAAAAAACAGGTTAGCCTACCCACAAAAGTCAACAGAGTTACGACTCATAGCGTCCATAACCTCTTGATATCATTCATAGAGTTACTATTAAGGAAGAATATAAAAAGCAGCTTAGCCTACCCACAAAAGTCAAGAAAATTTTCTGTTCTTATTCATAGAGTTACTATTAAGGAAGAATATAAAAAGCAGCTTAGCCTACCCACAAAAGTCAAGAAAAATTTATGTTCTTAAACTCTGAAACAGAGAGCAATTTGGTGCGACAATTAGGTCCCCTATGCAAGTTTCTGCCTACTGTGTATTAGTGTCCGTAATGTCATGGTTAAAGTGGTCCTCGATAATGAAAGATGGAACTGGAACATTGTGTTGAATCAACTTTCCAATCAGACTAAGATCATGATCACAGGTTTGGTCCCCGTCTAGTGAAGGCAATTTTACTGTGGCCTCGGCCTGGATATTGTCAACACAACTTTTAACAACTTAGGATGAAAAAAGAGTTCTAAAAAAGGAAGCCATGAAGAATCTCTGACTTTGCATTACCTAGCTATGATGCTAAGATTTGAGTCTTAGCAGGTTTGTCCGGATTAATATATTTCATTATCGTTTGATGTAAATAACTGGTGTGGGTGATATTAATCCGGATGTAAATATTCATCCTCACACACTAACAAGAAAAATTAGAAGAATACAAGGTTAAAAATGCTCAGGCCGATGAATCAAGCAAATATAACAGAGGAAAACAGAGACAATATCTGTTTTTATTTAACCATCAATATTCATGGGAAAATCGACAACAAAAACAGTCTACCTGTAAACTGTCCAAATATAGCCTGTGGTCGAGGGGCTTCTCTAATGGAAGTGCCTGGAAAATAAAGCATGAAGAGCTTCGTAAGTATACATAAAAGAGTAGAACCGACACATCAAAGGTAAGTATATTGTAGACGTTAACAAAAATAGACAAAATGCAACATCGATGTGTATTATGAGGCAATTACCATTGGAACTCCAAGCGGTATTGTTTTGTAGCTGATTGGAGGATCTTAAAATCTTTCAAGAAATAATGCCAACACATTTTATTACTATGCTTACATCGCTTGCTGCTTTCCGATTTCCTTTTCCAGTTTTTCAGTTCGTCTAATAGGACCTACATAAACATAACGTTGGAAAAATGGAGAAATATAATTGAAGATAGAAAAATATTAAAGTGAAGATAACATTGTGGGATACCTGTGTAAAGTTATTATACTTTGGTGCATCTGAATTGACTCCTACTAGCAAAGTCCGCGAATAGAAGTAACTAATCAATTCATCAATCAAAGATTCATATCAAGCACGTCTATTAAGGTCAAACTCTCCAATTCAGGACTCATAATTTTGATTTTATTCAATCCTTTACATAAAGGAAGACATAAGGATTTTATGGAGGAAACCTCATGGTGAAATCGGTGGGGAATGTTTACACAATTTAGATTCAGGACTTGTAGCTTAGTACAAGCGCACAAATCAACTTCCAGTTCTGCTGATGAATTAAACAAGTGAAACTCAAGCAGATTTCGAGCTTTTATTTCTATTTCCCTTAGATATGTACTGCCACAATTCATATGAACCTTTTTAAGTTGATTTTGATGAGGCACTGAGATGGAATAAAGGTAGGAACAAGACATCAAAGTTAACTCAACAATAGAAGGGCACTTGTTGATAAAGTTGGACAAAGTTGACGATTAAATAGCAACGTGATCGAAATATATCTCTTTCAAACAAGGAAGATATTCTTAATATCATTCTCATCAATATGACAATATTTTAAATGCAAAACAGTTAATAATCTCGACTCGAAAACTTCAAGGGAAAATGGAAAGTAAAGCAAGGTAATTGGTACTAACAAATAGAATTCTGTTATAGTAGTGTTGTCTGATGCAAGTTTGACGATGATAGGACGAAGAGTATGACAGTTTCTACAGGATGCGAGTTTATCTCGATAGCAGTATCGACAGTATTTGTGTGAATCATGATGTGTTTGTACAAATTTGTGATCGTCCAATGATGTTATCATGTCATGCCAATTTCTCAAAACAACACAAGCTGTTGCTCTTTCTTTCAGATTTAGGCAATACAGGATTTTTCAGACCGATATCATTTGGTAACTCTGACAATATATCATCACAAACAATGGAGCCATGAGACAAATTGTGTTAGTGGTTTGTAGGGTTGGACATACATATAATAAAATAGGTTTAAAAAAACTTAAGACTCTTATTAGGTTAGGAGTTCTAAACTATATAATTACCACCAATTAATTTTTTTATAGGTTCATTAATTTAGTAGAAAATAGGAAAACTTTCGAATAAAGACTCCTGCCTTTTAGGTTTAGGAGTCCTTAATCTTTGTGCAAATATAATTAGGAAATAATACTCATGTACATACAAAATTTCAACTTCAAATCAACGTAATAATGAACATCAGGGTCATATCCAGCAATTCATGTACGGTTTCACGGGAACCCAATAACTTCTGCATAAATATTAAAAATTGTATCAAAATTTTATAAATATTTGATTGTGAACTCAGTTATCATTGTAATTTACTTTGAGATTATTGTATGAACTCATAAACTTACCATCTTGGATGTCATTGCTTATGGTGCATTGTCATCTTTTTATCAGAGTTTTATCTCTAAGTTCTCTCTTGAAACTGAACCTACTTAATCCTATGTTGAGTCTGCTACAGATTCTAGGTGGGTGAATGCGATGCAAGAGGAAATCACTGCCTTGAATAATAATCATACCTAGGAAATTATTGACTTACCCAAACAGAAGAAAGCCATCGGTTGTCGATGGGTTTAAAAAATTAAGTACAAGGCAGATGGATCCATTGACAAATTTAAGGCACTATTAGTTGCTAAGGGATACAATCAAAGGGAAGGATTTGATTTTCAGGAAACCTTTTCACCCGTGGTGAAAATGGTCACTGTATGAACAGTGATTTCTATGGCTGCAGCCAAAGGATGGGAAATACACCAAATGAATGTCAACAATGCTTTTTTATGAGGTGACCTGAATGACATAGTGTACATGACAGTACCACAGGGTTTCACGGATACAGGGAACAAGCAGAAGGCATGTAGGTTGCTTAAATCTCTCTATGGGCTTAAACAAGCTTTTCGTCAATTGAGCAATGAAGTTAAAATCAGCTTTAATAAGCACTGGCTTCACTCAGAGTCACCATGATTATTCTCTTTTCATTAAGAAAGCAGCAGGGAAGATCGTCGTTGTCTTGGTCTATGTTGATGACCTGTTAATTACAGGAAATGATTTATGCAATAAAACAGTTACTTTCTTCTCTTCTTAGACTGTTAAATCGCCATTGACATTCCCCTTTCTTCTCAAGGAAAGTAACTTAACATAATCCAATATTGTGTTATAGTGTTGACATTCATCCTCACACAGTTAAAAAAAAAGTTTAGAAGAATACAAGGTTAAAAATGCTCAGGCCAATGAATCAAGCAAATATAACAGAGGAAAACAGAGACAATATCTGTTTTTATTTAACCATCAGTTTTCATGGGAAAACCAAAAGAAAACTTATACGAAACTAATCACAATGACAACAAAAACCGTCTTCCTGTAAACTGTCCAAATAAAGCCTGTAGTATAGGGGCTTCTCTAATGGAGGTGCCTGAAAAATAAAGCATAAAGAGACTTTGTAAGTGTACACAGAGTAGAACGATACAGGGATCTACTAAAGTGGAAAATGATTAATCAAAGCTAGGTGTATTATAAACGTTCAACAAAAACAAACAAAATATCACATGAGGCAATTACCATTGGAACTCCAAGATGTGTTTTCTTGTAGTTGATTCGAGGATCTTAAAACCTTTCAAGAAATAACGCCAACACATGTTATTATTATATTTACGTCGCTTGCCGGTTTCCAATTCCCTTTCTCAGTCTTTCAGTTCGTCTAATAGGACCTACATATTCATAACATTGGAAAAATGGAGATTTGAAGATAGATAAATATTAAAGTGAAAGAATAAAGTCATAACATTGCGGGATACCTGTATAAAGTTATTATACATTAGTGCATCTGAATTCACTCTTACTAGCAAAGTCTGCGGATGAAAGTAACTAAAAATTTCATCAATCAAAGATTCATATCTTGGTATCCGGGACATGAGTATTTCCACATTTATGTTCTTGATACGAAGTGGTTCAACTTTACTTTGAAGATTCCCGAAATGAGATATCACTTCCTTCATAGACAATGAGAATACTATTCAATACAAGTTATCAAACTTGAAAGGAAATTGAATAGAGAAATTGTTTTGAATTACTCAAAATAAACACCAACATACCTTTGATTCAGTTGTGTCAGTTTCCAATGGCAACATGTCGTTAAAACTTATGATTGCATGATTATTCTTCAATCCGATCTTAACTTCCATTAGCTTTGAACAATCCAAGGCACACGTGTTTTGGAATGTAAAGGAATCGAATATCTTGAACCAACGTAAATTGGGATTAACAACCAAAGCATCATCCAAATCAATTAAGCTCAAAGTCTCCAATAGAGGACTCATAATTTTAATTTTATTCAATCCTTTACATAAAGGATGGGGAAAATGCATAAGTATCCCCCCAGCTTATGCCCGAAATTCCTGAGACACACCTAACATTTACTAATGTCCTATTACCCCCCCTGAACTTATTTTATATATATATTTCTACCCCTTTTCGGCCTACGTGGCACTATCTTGTGGGCCCAGCGCGTGTTGACAATTTTTTCAAAATTAGTGCCACGTAGGCCGAAAAGGGGTAGAAAATTAATTAAAAAATAAGTTTGGGGGGTAATAGGACCTTAGTAAAGGTTAGGTGTGTCTCAGGGATTTGAGGCATAGGCTGGGGGGGGTACTTATGCATTTTCCCTAAAGGAAGAGATAAGGATTTTACGGAGGGAATGTATGCAGAATCTAGATTCCGGACCTGTAGCTTAGTACAAACACACAAATCAACTTCCAGTTTTGCTGATTTATTAAACAAGTGAAACTCAACAAGATTTCGAGCTTTTATTTCAACTTTTTGTAGATAGTTTCTTCTAAAAGTCACATGAACCTTTTTCAGTTGATTTTGATGAGAATGAAAGGTAGTAATTTAGAGTAGGCAAATGGTAGCAACGACATATCAAAGTAAACTCAACAATAGAAGGGCAGTTGCTGATAAATTCTGACGGATATCATATGGTAACTCTGATAATATAGCATCACAAACAATGGAGGCCATGGAGACAAACTATGCTAGTGTTTCAGGGTTTGGACATACATATAATGAAAGCCAAGAGTTTTATTTGAAGCTTCCTAGTTTTTAATTTATTTATTTTTTGACTAAATTAATGAAACTATAAAAACTTAATTGGATACCATTATATACTTAAGAACCCCTAAATCTAATAAGAGTTTTGCTGCACAATTGATTTTTTTTTTCCTACTAAATTAATAAAACTAAAAAAAAAAAAAATGGAATGCGTCCTATATGACAATTTTGTGTCCTACGTGGCGTCCTACGTGTATTATATAACGTAGGGCACGTGTGTCTATTTTAATTATATACAAGTTTAAGTGTCTACATGTGCACACCCAAAATTGGAGTAATCTCGATTTTCAAATAAAGATTGTGTTTAGTTGAAGTTTTCCTTTTTAAAAAGGGCTAAGGCACAACTACCCCCCTAAACTATGACCGAAATCCAGAGACACACCTCAAATAAACTAAGGTCCTATTACCCTTGAGCTCATTTTTTTTGTAATTTTGTATACCTTTTGGCTTACGTGGCACACTCCGTGACTCCAAGCAATTGAGGCGCGTGAGAGATATTTGGATGCCATGTAAGAAAAAAAGGTGTACAAAAATACTAAAAATTTTGGGTTAGGGGGTAATAGGACCCTAGTTTAGTTAAGGTGTGTCACTAGGATTTCGGTCATAATCTGGGGTACTTATACCTTATCCCCAAATTATTCATTGAATTAAGGGTTAATGGGCAAATATACTACTCAATTAATCCAAAGCCTCATTAATATTTTGAAGGCCAAAAGCCATCTTTTTGTTCCTAGGAGCAGAGAATAGTGGTGTTTGCAGATTTCTCGTCTTAACTTAATAGTAATACTTATTTAGAAATTAGAAATGTGAAGCATCACTATTCTCTGCTCCTAGGAACAAAAAGCTAGTCAAGGCACTACTGATGGCGACCAATCTGAAGCTAGCGATGACGATGAATCTGTGTAACATCCGGCAATTTGAAATAGCTTTGAAGAGGCTTAGAAATCGGAAATAGTCATTTTTGGAAGGAAATTCAAAATCTGGAAAATTTGGCTAAGTGTGGAAAAAGGGTGAGTTTTTGGCCAACTTTGAACAGACGTAAATTCTATCTCAGGATGAGTTAGGTGAATTTCCAGTTATGGTTGAAAAGTTCGTGGAATGATCTTTCCAACGCCACCGAGTTTGCTCGATTCCGAGTTCGTATGAGTGAGATATGCCCTTTGAAAGTTGGGTAGTCGACAGGGAATCCGTACGGAAATTTTTAAGGGCATTTTGGTCTTTTTCCCAGCTATTTCTTTTGAGGTTATATTGTTGTGTTAGGCTGATTGTGGATAATTTTGGTCCCATTTTAAAGAGTGAGAGCTAGGGTTTGAGAGTGAAGAGGAGAAGAAGAAGAGAAGAAGAGAAGATCAAGCAAGTTCCGTCGTGGATATTGTCGGGGGTGATCCCTACTAGGTATATGAGTAGTTAGTGTTGGGTTGATCCTTTCCCCCACACGCCAAACTCATTTTATTATTGAGAAAAGATTAGATTTGTTGTTGGTTGTATTGTTTGGAGTTGTTGGGTTATGTTGTTGATTTTGTTGTTGAAGTCCCTTGTGATTTGGGACATGTTTCCGGTTGGTTTTTGAGTTGTATTCTATTGTGTGTTGAGGAGATTGATGATCCTAAGTGTTGGGGCTGGAAACCTTAATGTTTAGGAGGTTTAGAGTTGGAGAAAAGAAGGAGAAAAGTTGAAGTTGTCGGGGAAAAGGGTTGGCGCGTCGCGCCTTGCAGAGCACCCCAAGAAGTGTTCTGAACTTCACCCCTTGGGGCGCTGCGCCTAGCAGAGCGCCAGCAAGACCCTGCTGAACTTCAAGGGCTGGCGCTCCGCGCCTTGCAGAGCGCCAAGGACTCCAACCTACCCCTTTCATTCCCCACTCTTTCATGCATGTTCCTTGGTATTGTACCTATGTTCCATAGTTGTTTCCAACACTTCAAGTTACGTTTAAATGTCAAGAATTCATCCGTAAACATGTGTTCATATACCTTGAATCCAAAATCCAATTCAAGGCAAGTTAGAATCCAAATCTAGTGAAGTTAGAGTCAAGTCAAGCAAAGTTAAGAAGTAAGTCCAAGCAAGTCTTTAAAGCTTTTCAAGAGTCGTTATTGAACGTTTTAGCTTCGTTTCAAGTTTCAAGTCAAGTAAAGAGTATCGAGTTCTAAGTTAAGTTAAGAACATAAAGTTGAGTCCATTTCTCAAAAGCTATTAGGGAACTAAGTATTCCCAAAGAAGTTTGTAAATGTTTTTGTTACACTTCAGTAAGAGGGGAACCATGTTTTCCAAAAGAGCCGTTAGGCTAAGTTTTGAGTAATCATCTCAATTAGAGAAAGATGTGTTTAAAGACACTTATGAGCCAAAGTATTTTTGGGAGTAGTATTGAGCACCGAATTGGGGACACAAGTTCATATTAACTCAACTCTCCATAAGAACCATGCGCCAACATGGGACTTGACGTATCATTCTTTTTAGATTATCACGTAAGATTAAGCTAGTGGATCCACTAAGCAAAAGTAAGGTCCTATATCACGGTAAGGTATAGGATGGTCCTTGGGCAACGTGAGGTAAAACGTTGTATCATCACTAGGGCTCATAGTGGTGGTTGTCGGTTAAAGAATCTCCCACAAAAGCTATATTACTTTTATATAAGTAAAGTTGAGTTTGTTATTGTTTTATCCATAATGAGCTAAGTTGCTTATACTGTTTTACAAGCTTTATATATTGCATGTGTCTTATTGCTTTACATATTGAGTTCAGTTATTCATGAGTCGTACAGAGCCGAGGTAAGTGTTTTCTTGTACTCCTTTCAAGCTTAAGTTGTGGTTTAGCTTTCCAGCTCGCATACTCGTACATTCCATGTACTGATGTCAATTGGCCTGCATCTTATGTAACACCCCAGAGAATTTTTCGAACTAAGACTCGAGCCGTCCTCCATGTGGAGTGAGATTTTACCAAGGAATAAAATTTCTTGAGTGTTAAGTTAAGGTCCCTAGATGTAGCACATTGAGTTCCAAGAAGAGTTGAATTGGAAATAGTCATTTTGGAAAGAATCTGGAAAATTTGGCTAAGTATGGAAAAAAGGTGAGTTTTTGGTCAACTTTGAGTAGTCGTAACTCCTAGCTCAGAATGATTTAGGAGAATTTCCAGTAATGTCTAGAAAGCCCTTGGAATGATCTTTCCAACGCCACCGAGTTTGCTTGATTCCGAGTTCGGATGAGTGAGTTATGCCCTTGGGAAGTTGGGCTGTTGGCACAGTCGCACAGGGCAGTTTGTTTAGTCCGAAAATTTTAAGGGTATTTTGGTCTTTTCCCTAATCTTTTCTTTGGGTTATATTGAGGTGTTAGACTGATGTTTGGATCATTTTTGTCCCATTTTAAAGAGTGAGAGTAAGAGTGAGAGTTCGGGCTTGGAAGATAAGAGAGAAAGAAGAGGAAAAGAAGAGGAGAAAGAGAAGAAGAAGCTAAGGATCGTCGTGGATTTTCGTCAGGGGTGATCCCTAATCAGGTATGTGAGTTATTTAGTGTGGGTTGATCCTTTCCACCACACACCAAGCTCATTTTATGATTTGAGAAAAGATTGGATTTGTTGTTGAAGTTGTTAGTTGTTGATGTTGTTAGTTGTGTTGTGGAAGTTGTTGTTGGTTGTGTTGTTGAAGTTCTTGCTGATTTGGGACAGAATTTGGTTGTGTTTTTGAGTGGAATCCACTGTATGTTGAGGGGTTTATGAACCCAAGTGTTTGGGAAAAGAACCTTTGAAGTTAATAGGGTTTAGAGTTGGCAACATGAAGGAGGAAAGTCAGGCTGCTTGCAGGAAGCAAGTCTGCGTCGCGGCTGTGTTCCCTGTGTGAACAAAATCTGCTCTGTTTTTAGAATTTAATTTCGTAATTCTTCTTAAGTTTAGCTGTCCTAAATTATTCCTAAACATCATAGGGTCCTTCCAAACACAAATCATTACCCTTGAATTCATAATCCAAGTCAAGTAAAGTTAGTTTCCAAGTCAAGTGAAGTTAGTTTCCAAGTCAAGTAAAGTTAGTTTCCAAGTCAAGTGAAGTTAGTTTCCAAGTCAAGTAAAGTTAGTTTCCAAGTCAAGTGAAGTTAGTTTCCAAGTCAAGTAAAGTTAGTTTCCAAGTCAAGTGAAGTTAGTTTCCAAGTCAAGTAAAGTTAGTTTCCAAGTCAAGTGAAGTTAGTTTCCAAGTCAAGTAAAGTTAGTTTCCAAGTCAAGTGAAGTTAGTTTCCAAGTCAAGTAAAGTTAGTTTCCAAGTCAAGTGAAGTTAGTTTCCAAGTCAAGTAAAGTTAGTTTCCAAGTCAAGTGAAGTTAGTTTCCAAGTCAAGTAAAGTTAGTTTCCAAGTCAAGTGAAGTTAGTTTCCAAGTCAAGTAAAGTTAGTTTCCAAGTCAAGTGAAGTTAGTTTCCAAGTCAAGT
>NW_006239166.1:13874-17750 GCF_000226075.1 Solanum tuberosum
GTGTCTTATTGCTTTATATTGAGTTCAGTTATTCAAGATGCGGGTATCTAGAGTTGAGTATCTATCTTTGAGTTGAGTATCTATCTCTGAATTGAGTATCTATCTCTGAGTTGAGTATTTATCTTTAAGTTGAGTATCTGTCTCTGAGTTCAGTATCTATCTTCTGAGTTGAGTAAGTTTGAGTAGTTTTGAGTATTCCTTGAGTTGAGAAAGTTTGAAAAGAGGTAAGTTATTCAGTTTATTCCAATTTTCTTCTAGCCTATGTTGTTTAGCTTTCCAGCTTACATACTCGTACATTCCACGTACTGAGCCATTTGGCCTGCATCTCTTATGATGCAGACACAGGTATTCAGGATCATCAACAGGAGATTCGTTGATACATCCGGGAGTTCCAGTTAGCTATGACAAGCCTTCTTGCTTTCAGAGGATTTCATTTACCTTTCAGTTGTATCAGTTGTTAGGAGGTCGTGGGTCTTGTCCCGGCTTCCATCTTTATCAGTTAGAGGCTTCATAGATAGACAGTAGAGTTCCAGAAGTCTTTTCATTTATTTTGTTAAATGTTTTGAAGACTAAAGTTGCCTTTTATGGCGAGTTGTATATATATTCTATTATACAGAGTTTTCTTTTGAGTTAAAGATTTGTAAAGTTAAGTTTATAAACTCTTATTCAGTTTTAAGCTCTTGTATGCTTAAGTTAGTCTTCCGTTTGGAGTCAGCCAGGATGAGGGTTCGCTTGGGGACCAGCAATGGTCTTCGAGTGTCCGCCACGTCCAGGGTGTAGGCTCGGGGCGTGACATATTATTATGATGCAGACGCAGGTACCCAGGATCAGAATCCAGCACGCCGTTGATTCAGTTGAGCACTCCAGAGTCAGTGGTGAGCCTCATTGCTTTCCGGAGGACTCAGTTGTTTTGTTCTCTTAGTTTTGTTCTATTAGGATGTTGCGGGGTCTGTCCCAACATCCATCTCAGTATTGTAGAGGCTTCACAGACAGTCAGTTAGTTAGTATTGAGTCTCTCATCTATGTATATATGTAAATATTCTATTTTGAGACTCGAGTTGCCCTTTTGGGCCAGATTTCATCAGTTAAGTTGTTTATGTCTTTGCATGGCATTGAGTTATTCTATTGAGTTAGGTTTCCGCTGAGTTAAGAAAGCCAGGCCAAGGGTTCGCTTGGGGCCAGCGATGGTCTCCGAGTGCCGGTCCCGCCCAGGGTGTAGGCTCGGGGCGTGACAATCTGAAACTAGTGATGACGATGAATCTGAAGCTACCAATGGCTATGAATCCGAAGCTACCAAGTCTCGAAAGGAACCATGATTTTTGTGTGATAACGATAAAGCCGAACCTAGTGATGGAAAAGCTAGTGATGTCTATGAATCCAAAGCTAGCTAGGAAGGTAATGAGTATTCCATGAAATAGTCCAAGTTAGATCGAACATCACCTAATACCTACTCTATGGTTTATTGATTTTTGAATGAAGCGGCGAAAACCTAGAGTAGCAGCCTATTACATGTTGTCAGGCCCCTTTGATATCTTATTAGTCAAGCGCTAGCGCCCCTTTAGAGTAAGATGTTCGTGATGGAGGTAACAAGCAGAGACAGATCTATATTACAAGTGATAGAAACTAAACCACCAGAAAACAACAGAGTTGTTGATCAAAACAAGGCCCTAACACAATTATAATTCCACAGTCAAGACAAACTAGGAACCTTGTGAAATACTTTGGTTCCTCATCAAAATACACATATTGGAAGTTCAAAAGTTTCTACTATTTGATCAATATAATATGAGTATTTCAATACTCACACGACTAAGTTGCCAAACCATTACTATTCTGAAGTAAGGGAAAGCTTAGCAATTTAATGTAATCAAAACGTTATACATACCGCACAAAAATAAGCATGAACTGATTTAGTGTTTTTTGTTTGTGAATATAGAATATGGGAAGCAAAATGTTCATTCCTCCATGAGATTTTCCTCTGAGTACTTCTTTTGTGAAACCTTGACCTTGGTAGGCAGCATAAGTGATGGCTCTTTGTCGAGCACAGAAGGAGCTTTGACCATGTGAATGTTATGCTCGAGCTCCTTCGTTGCTTCTCTCTGCTCCTTGGCTTTCTTTCCTTTCATCCTATGTAATTTGCCAATTAATGTTAATAACAAGAACAAGAATGTATGTCTCTCCTCCCTGTTGAATGTCGATATAGGGATGTACTAAAGTGGAAAATAAATTTGTATATTATAAACGTTAACAAAAATAAACAAAATATCTTATGTGTATTATGAGGCAATTACCATTGGAACTCCAAGCTGAGTTGTCTTGTAGTTGATTCGAGGATCTTAAATCCTTTCAAGAAATAAAGCCAGCACATGTTATTATTATATTTACGTTGCTTGCCACTTTCAAATTCCCTTTCCCAGTCTTTTAGTTCGTCTAATAGGACCTACATATTCATAATGTTATCCGTACAATGGAAAAACAGAGAAAGAGATCAATTGATAGATAGGAAAATATTAAAATGAAGAATGAAGTCATAACATTATGGGATATATACCTGTATAAAGTTATCATACTTTAGTGCATCTGAATTCATTCTTACTAGCAAAGTCCGCGGATGGAAGTAACTAAGCAATTTAAAGGAATCGAATAGGTTGAACAAACCTAAATTGGGAGTAACAATGAAAGCATCGTCCAAATCAATTAAGCTCAAACTCTCCAATTCAGGACTCGTAATTTTGATTTTATTCAATCCTTTACATAAAGGAAGAGATAATGATTTTATGGACGGAACCTTTTGAGGAATGTTTGCACAATTTAGATTCAGGACTTGTAGCTTAGTACAAGTGCACAAATAAACATTCATTGGTGCTAGTGAATTAAACAAGCTAAACTCGAGCAGATTTCGAGCTTTAATTTCTATCGTTTGTACATATGAACTGATCTCACAACTTACATGAACCTTTTAAGTCGATTCATATCAGGCACGGAGACGCAATTTAGGGACGTACAATCTATCACTTTCATTGGTGCTTGTGCCATGTGCTTGGGATCCATGGGTTCGAGTCGTTTGTTGGGATATGTGATGTGACATTGGTTGTGTATAAGAATGAAATTTAGATGGTGAAATCGGGGAGGAGGGAGGAGGGATCTTCATGCCACATTTATGCAAGTTGTGCAACAACTTGGTGAAGGTGTCAAAATCGAGGAAGATGGATCTTCATGCCACATTTATGCAAGATGTGCAACAATTTGGTGAAGGTGTTGAAATCGAGGAGGATGGATCTTCATGCCACATTTATGCAAGTTGTGCAACAATTTGGTGAAGGTGTCGAAATCGAGGAGGAGGGATCTTCATGCCACATTTATGAAAGAAGTGCAACAACTTGGTGAAAGGTGTCGAAATCGAGGAGGATGGATCTTTATGCCACATTTATGCAAGTTGTACAACAACTTTGTGTAGGTGTTGAAATCGAGGAGGATGGATCTTCATGCCACATTTACGCAAGTTGTGCAACAACTTGGTGAAGGTGTTGAAATCGAGGAAGATGGATCTTCATGCCACATTTATGCAAGCTGTGCAACAACTTGGTGAAAGGTGTCGAAATCGAGGAGGATGGATCTTTATGCCACATTTATGCAAGTTGTACAACAACTTTGTGTAGGTGTTGAAATCGAGGAGGATGGATCTTCATGCCACATTTACGCAAGTTGTGCAACAACTTGGTGAAGGTGTTGAAATCGAGGAAGATGGATCTTCATGCCACATTTATGCAAGCTGTGCAACAACTTGGTGAAGGTGTCAAAATCGAGGATGAGGGATCTTCATGCCACATTTATGCAAGCTGTGCAACAACTTGGTGAAGGTGTCGAAATCGAGGA
>NW_006239166.1:17884-20502 GCF_000226075.1 Solanum tuberosum
TATATTTCTCAATTACAAGTTCTTAAATAGATAAAAGTTATATTAATAACAGAAAACATCAATTACTCCTAATTTTTCTGATCTAAACAACTCTACTAATCTTGTAGCCTAAAGACCAAAAAATAACGTATTTAACTCCTAAACACTAACAACAAACAAACCACTAACGCACAATAAACTAGTAATTGTATATATTATATATATATATTTGTGCCTCCACGTAAATAGAGTGTGACTCTAAAATTTCTGTCTTAGTTTAAGAAGGGTATAAGTTGACCAAAAAGATGAATATAAAGATATTTTTAGCAAAATAAGTGAAAACAAGATATTTTTCTAACCTTTTCTCATAGTTCACAGGTATTTTAATTTAAATCAATGTCCTGGTAGAATAAGGTAATTAGAGTAAGGTTGCGTATCGGTTGGTTCGATTTTGAAGTTTATCGGTTCAACTAATCGATTATCGGTTTGTAGCCATCCTAAACCGTTAAGAACCATTAAGATATTGGCTTATCGATTTATTGGTTATTGATCATTATCGGTTTAACCGTTAAGATTTGACACAAAAAATAAATAATTGAAAATCACTTAGAAACATGATGACAAACCAAATAAACCATGCACATGAGTTGATAAATTGTATCTTGCTAAAAAACAACACTAACACATTGTAGAATAACCGAAAGTTTGAGAGGGTCAGAAATAAAATATGAAACTAAATTCTAAGTCAAGGTTTTTATATACCAAATGGTATAAATTTAATTTATTAATTTACTATCGGGTTATCAGTTAACCCGATAAGAAAAAACCTCAAACCATTAAGAACCGATAACTCGATAATAAAAAAAAATCAAAACTGTTAAACCAATAATCCATTACCAATGAACCAATGACTTTTTTTTGGTTTGGATTATCGGTTTCGGTTTGGTTTTGAACAACCCTAAATAATTAGAGCTTAGGGTTTAGAAAACCTTCTTCTACTTAGTTGATTATCCTTATATAGAGATGTACGCCAAAGCCCTCAACATAATTTTGTAACAAATCTATGGTGTCTAAAGGAATATTTTCCGCATTATCGAATGATCTCTTCTCGGAAATCCTTTCTTTTCTAAATCTGAAATAGAGAACGACAACTTGTTTGGTTTCAAAAAAGCGGTATCGGATGATAAAATCATTGAACGATCACAAATTTGTATAAATACAATGTGCAAGCAGAAATTCATGTGCTCAATCTTGTAGAAACTTATTTAAATTTCACCCTGTTGTCAAATTTGCTACTGACAATACTAATTTAACAGAGTTTTATTTGCTTGTACCAAATTCTAGTATTATTTATTTTTCGTTCGTAAATCTTGAATCGAGATTATTAACCATTCTGCATTTAAAATGTTGCACTATTAATGAGGACTATTTAAGTCGGTTTCCTTGTTTGAAAGATATATGTTTTAATCGCGTTCATATTTATACCATAATTCTCTCCAAACTTATCCGTAAGTGTCCTTCAACCATGTGAAGAGATCATTTAGTGGAACTAAAGAAGGTATTGTAGGTTGTTGAGATAAGTATGCTTCTTGAAGTGGTTCATTAAATTTCATAGGGAACTTTTTGAATTTAGTACATCAAAATGGTCAAGTTCCAGATCTTGGTTCCAACCATTTAACCCTGTGAGAAGAAATCATACCGGTTGAATTAAAGAAGGTATTGTAGGTGGTTGAGGTAAGTATTCTTCTTGAAGTGGTTCGTTGAAGTTCATAGGAACTCATTTGAATTTAGTACATTGAAATTGTCGAGTTCTATGTGTTGGTTCTACCCGTTCAACCTGCAAAGAAATCATTCGGTGGAACCAAAGAAGATACTGTAGGTGGTTGAGGTAAGTATTCTTCTTGAAGTGGTTTGTTGAAGTTCATAGGAGACTCATTCAAATTTAGTACAATGTAATTGTCAAGTTCTGGTGGTTGGTTCCTACCATTCAACCTTGTGAAGAGATCATTCGATTCAACTAAATAAGGGACTGCAGGTGGTCACTACAGCAAATAATAAATTTTGCGATAATTATTTAGCAGTAACAATATAAGTACCACTTTATTATATTTAGTGTCAATAATAAAATAAAGATATTTATAATATTATTGCATTTAGCATACTGAATACAATAACATTAACTTAATTGTGACTAAATGTTTTTACGACACAAAATATTTTTGCTAAAAGAAAAATCTATTGCCACTAATGCCTATTTTGCTATAGTGGGTTGAGGTAAATATATTTCTTGAAGTGGTTTGTTAAAGTTCATGGGACTAATAGTCCCACGTTCAGCACCCGTGCTAACATCTTATTGTGAGAAAATCTTCTCTCAATTTTGTATCACCATAGCGAGAGTTTGAGTTTGATACTAAAGATTCCAGTTATTGCTTGTGGCATGTGCTTGTGATCCATGGGTTCCAGTTGGTTGTTGGGATATGTGATGTGATATTGGTTGTGTATAAGGATGAAATTTAGATAAATTTGGTTGATTTTGTAAGTTATGTTTTTGTAACTTTGTTTTTTGGTGAATCTTTGAATCTCGTAATCAAATTTTGAGGAAGAGAGGTACAAAAAGCATGAAGGAGATTAACAAAGGA
>NW_006239166.1:20949-23536 GCF_000226075.1 Solanum tuberosum
AAAAAAAAAAAAAAACTATTAATAACGGAACACATAAATTACTCCAAATTATTCTGATCTAAACAACTCCATTAATCTTGTAGCCTAGAGACCAAGAAATAACATACTTAACTCCCTAAAACAATAGCAACAAATAAACCACTACCGCATATATAAGCTAGTAATTGTATATATTTACGTAACTTTATA
The DNA here is from genome assembly GCF_000226075.1 of Solanum tuberosum. NCBI lineage: Eukaryota > Viridiplantae > Streptophyta > Magnoliopsida > Solanales > Solanaceae > Solanum > Solanum tuberosum. The sequence continues at coordinate 21,139 of NW_006239166.1, forward strand.
GTTGAATACAACGAATAATAAAATTAATAGAAAAAAAAAAGATAGCAAATAATAATAAAAATGTGCGTTTGAGAAATTTTTTATTTAAGACAAAGAAACTATAAAAAGTATTTGAGAAAAATTTAAATATAAAGAAAAAAAAAGTACGTGTATAAATTTATTTTAAATACAAGATAAAGAAAATAAGAATATATTTTTTTTTTAAATTAAACAAAAAACATAAATACATAAAAGGCACATGTATATCACAACAACTAATTGAATTGGATTTACCTCCACGTTATCACATAAAATACAAAGAAATATAAAATTTTCGTTTTAGTGTATTAGGAACTTGTTAAAATAGAGTGTGACTCTGAAAGTGTATAAGTGAATCAAAATGATGATTCGTTCAAAAAACTCGAATCGAGATTATTAACCGTTCTGCATTTAAAATGTTGCACTATTAATGAGAACAATTTTAGTTGGTTTCCTAGTATGAAAGAGATCTGTTTTAATCGCGTTCATATTAATCCTTTAACTCTCTTCAAACTTATTCGTAAGTGCCCTTTGATTGTTGAGTTAACTTTGATACGTTGTTGCTACCTTTTCCGGATTTCAGTGCCTCATGAAGATCAACTTAGGAAGGTTCATGTGAATTATGATAATAGATATTTAGAAAAAATAGAAATAAAAGCTCGAAATCTGACGGAGTTTCACTTGTTTAATTCATCATTGTCAGTGGAAGTTGATTCGCGCGCTTGTACTAAGCTACAAGTCATGGAATTAGATTGTCAATACATTCCCATTGGATTTCCTGAAGATATTTCTTTTGAATTTCCGTGTCTAAAATCTTTATCTCTTCGTTTATTCAAAAATATGGAAAAGATCAATCTTCTGAGTTATGAACTTGAGAATTTGACCTTAAGTGACATGCGTGACTTGGATGAAGCTATCATTGATACTCCTAATTTACGTCCGTTCAAGCTAATAAATATGGAAAAAGTTCCAAGCTGGTGTCCTGTAGTTGGTTCAAGGCTAATGGAAGTTGAGATTGGATTGAAGAATGCTCGAACAACCAATAGCTTGCTTGAGTTGAGAGTGTTTGCTTGACAATTTGTGTTGAATATCAAGCACGTGACTTTGGAAGTACTCTCTTTGCTCGTACCAAGATTTTGGCACACGCATTTGCACCTCCAACAGGGTTTTTCCACTTAGACGGCGAGGAGAATTGGGTGGTTGACGGTGAGTATTTGAAAGAAGGGATGGTGGATCTTGAATCAGTTGCGGTTCATGAAATCGGGCACTTATTGGGTTTGGATCATTCGTCCGAAAAAGAAGCAATTATGTTCCCAACAATTGAGGATGGAACGAGGAAAGTGGAGTTATCAAGAGATGATATTGAAGGGGTACAAATGTTATACGGGTCAAACCCAAATTATAATGGGTCAAGTACTGTTTACACACACCGTCAAGAGAATGATATTGGTGGATACTCCACTTTTGGTTCATTTTGCCCACATTGGATTATTGGATTTTTCTTAGCATTGTTGCTTTCGATTTCTATTTAGTTAGTGTGTATTATTATTTTAATCATATGATTTGATAATTTTTGAAATATTTTGTGGGGACACCTAATTTTTTTGAAAATTGGTGATTTCGAAATTTTGATCCTCGGTTGATCCATGCGCAAGTTTTGGCTATGTAGCATGTAGGTTCAAAAGTTCAAGATCACCCACCTTCAAGATTATTTTGTACGATTATGTTTAGCTTAGTGGACTTTGAATCAATATCTAATAAAGAGAGCGGATATACAAATGTATGGTTTGCAATTTAATTTGAATAAAATTTCCATGAGTTTAGAGCGGAACCATAAGAACTTGCTTCCTATTATAACTTTTTACTATGGGAAAGAGGAGAAGCTTTTGGTCTTCGAATATTGTTGATACCCAATTTTTGTCCTCCACAATATAGATTAATCATCGAGCTTCTTTAATTTCAAACGATTTGAAATAATTAGCTTTATAAATTTAAATTTTATTTTCAAGTTATTTTAAAATTATTTTGTCATTTTTTAAATTTTTAAATAATATATATGTTTTTGTATAATTATGTATATAATTAGTACCTTTTATGAATATTCAAAAATTGTCTTAAAAGAATTTTTTTAATTAATCATTTTGTTAATTATGTTAGTTTAGTAATAGTTATATTTTTGAGTTAATTAGTTTATAATTAAGTTAATTAGTTTTTATTAATTTTTCATGTTTAATTTTTAGCCGAATCACCAATTAAACTCAAATTGGCTAAATTCTTAATTTCAATTGACTACAATTCCCAACACATACGCACAAGATACGTATGTGTGTCTTGTTCTTATTCGTCTATGTCACGCCCCGAGCCTACACCCTGGGCGGGA
>NW_006239166.1:23636-25567 GCF_000226075.1 Solanum tuberosum
CTTATTTTGTTTCTTAGTTTGTTATTTTCGTCTAATAACTCATGAATTTTTTGTACATTTGAGTTCACTTGTTTCTGATTTATTTTATATCATAAACTGATTGATTATGTTTAGCTTGTTCTAATCACGGTTTGAATTTTTGCATTACAAGTTGGATGAAACCTGATCGCCTCGAGTCATTCCCAAATCCAAGTCCGAAGGGACTAACATACTGACCAGGAGGATGACATACATATATATAAGTGCTGAATATACAGGCGGAAAGGGGCTGATATACAGTCGTATACATCTTATATACACAAGATGTATACACTTCGAAAATGGGCTAAAAGGCCCAAAACGTGGCAGCGACCAAATTCCATGGGCAGAGAGGATTTGGTTCATTATTTCCTTTAATTGTCCGATTATTTTTGCTTACAAATTGTTTGTTTTGATCGTTGTGTTAACCTTAACTTTAAATAACTTAATTGAATCCCCTAAAAGATGAACTAATTTCTTTTGTGTTGGTTTATTTGATTTTATCAATTCTTGTCTTTAGTTCAATTAAATCTTTGGTCAAATCGTAGCTATTTTTAATTGGTCAAATTATTTCAAGACATCTTTATTTCTAAAATGATTCAAAAGCCTTTTTCTTACTTAGTCATTTTGGCTAAAATTTTATTCGCTTTCAAATTATTTTAAAAAGTGTATTTGTCAAAAGATTCAAATGTTTTCATTTTCTCAAAAAAAATTAGTCAAACATTTTTAGTCAAGTCGTCGGATAACCGCATGTTGGCAGCTACTTTAAGTGCTAATACCTTCTTAAAGTAGAAATAAGAACCTTTTACCCATTTTCTCTTAAATTTTTAAAGGTTTATCTGTTAGAGTTTTTTTTAAATTAAGTTTTCTTAATTTATTTTAAAAAATTAAGTGACGATTCTTTTTCTAAGTATTTTTCTTAAATTGTTCTATAGGAATGTAATATCGCGACATAACAAATATGTCAACAATGCCAAACTTGAAATTTGATCTACACATGTTATCATCCATACCCTTCTAATTAATTGATGATTGCCCTTATTCTTTCTTCACCCTTGTTAGAAAAAGTATGACAATATCAACCAAGAACTTTTTTTTAACGGAAAACTAAGTCTATGTCCCATAGGAGCAAAATAATTACAAACAAATACCCCATTTACAATTTATACCCCAAAATTATCATGTTGGGAAATGATCTCCTCTACAATTACAATCCTTCCCAAATTCTCCTATTCCCCAGTTCTCCTTCTTCCTCAATTCTTCTTCTTCACCGGTTCTCCTTCCCAATTCCCCCTCTTCCCTAGTTCTCATTCTTCCCTAGTTCTCATTCTTCCCTAAAAAAAATTTCATCCAATTCAAATCAACACTCGATTCCCTCCTTCTTCCCCAATTTTATGTATAAATTTTGAATTAAAAAAACGAAAAGCTACGTGATACAATCTGAGTTCATTTATTTGTAATATTCTCACGTAGAAAACTTAGTTGATATATTATCATAATATTGAAGTAGTATAATTGAGGAACAACCACTATTTCACAAAGCTAATCATCAATCCATAATGTGAAACTTCTAAATCTTCAATGATACCATAACTTATATGACATACTGTTATAGTATCATTGAGGAACAACTAGACATTCATGAAAATTGCACAAATACTGAATGATACCATCATAGTATATATATACATTGTGATGGTATCACAAAGGGTTTTCTAAGTCATTCAATGGTAGATGAATGATACTATCACAATATATTCATATATTATCATGATATTAAAATGATATAATTGAGGAACAACCATTATTTCAACAAGTCAATCATCAATCCTTAATGAGGGACCTTTGAAATCTTTAATGATACCATAACAATTTATTGCATAACATAAAATTGCACAAATAATGAATGATAC
>NW_006239166.1:28573-31978 GCF_000226075.1 Solanum tuberosum
TAACGAACTAAGTTGTTTACATTGTTTTACAAGCTTTATATATTGCATGTGTCTTATTGCTTTATATATTGAGTTCAGTTATTCATGAGTTGAACAGAGCCAAGGTAAGTGTTCTCTTGTACTCTTTTCAAGCTTAAGTTGTGGTTTAGCTTTCCAGCTCGCATACTCGTACATTCCATGTACTGATGTCAGTTGGCCTGCATCTTATGACGATGCAGACGCAGGTACCCCAGATCAGCATCTTGTACGTCGTTGATCCAGTCAATGGTGAGCCTCCTTGCTTTCCGGAGGACTCAGATATTTTGTTTCTTTTAGTTTTGCGTTATCAGGATGTTGCGGGGTCTGTCCCCAACATCCATCCCAGTATTTTTAGAGGCTTCATAGACAGTCAGTCAGTTAGTATTGAGTCTCTCATCTATGTATATATATATGTAAATATTCTATTTTGAGCCTCGAGTTGCCTTTTTGGCAAGTTATGCATCAGTTGGTTGTTTTATAACCTTTCATTGCAATTGAGTTGTGTTGTTGAGTTAAGTTTCCGCCGAGTTCAGAAAACCAGGCCAAGGGTTCGCTTGGGGCCAGCAATGGTCTCCGAGTGCCGGTCCCGCCCAGGGTGTAGGCTCGGGGAGTGACAGATACCATCATAGTATATATATACATTGTGATGGTATCACAAAGGGTTTTCTAACTCATTCAATGGTAGATGAATGATACTATCACAATATATTCATATATTATCATGATATTAAAATGATATAACTGAGGAACAACCATTATTTCAACAAGTCAATCATCAATCCTTAATGAGGGACCTTTGAAATCTTTAATGATACCATAACAATTTATTGCATAACATAAAATTGCACAAATAATGAATGATACCGTCATAGTGCGTGTGTATATATATATATATACACACACACTGTGATAGTATCATAAAGGTTTTTCGAAGTCATTCGATGGTACATGAATGATACTACCACAATATATTTATATATTATCATGATATTGAAATTATATAATTGAGGAACAACCATTGTTTCACCAAATCAATCCTCAATCCTTAGTGAGACACTTCTGAAATTCTCAATGATACCATAACAAACATTTAGGGAAGAATTACACAAATACTGAATGATACCATCATAGTGTGTGTATATATATATTGTGATGATATCATAAAGATGAATTAGGCCTGGCTAGGAAGGGGACATACTCTATAATAACTTTGGTAAAATGGACATTTAGGGAGTTACTTAAGGGTGCACTATGGGATGGTAATTAGTTTGTATTTGTGGCCAATTATTGTAGTTTTCCCTTTCTTTTAGAAAAAATGGTTTGAGGCTTAAAGACTCTTTTATTTCCAAAACAATTTTGTACACAATCTGGCCCAATAAAGAGACCTAGTCCATTAAAGGAAATATAAAAAACAATATAAAATAAAACATAAAGAGAAAAGGAAATATCTAGATGAAGAGGCGCCGTCAATTATCTTCATCGGAGGAAAATGAAGAGGCGTCGTCAATTGCCTTCATCGGATAAGAGACCTAGTCCATTAAAGGAAATATAAAAAACAATATAAAATAAAACATAAAGAGAAAAGGAAATATCTAGATGAAGAGGCGCCGTCAATTTCCTTCATCGGAGGAAAATGAAGAAGCGTCGTCAATCGCCTTCATCGGAGGAAGATAAAGAGGCCCCGTCAATTGCCTTCATCGGAGGAAGATGAAGAGGCGCCGTCAATCGCCTTCATCGGAGGAAGATGAAAAGGCACCGTCAATCGCCTTCATCTTTAGCCAATTAAACTCCTCCATAACGCTCTGCTACCTCAAATAAAAAAAAATCTTACATTGAACAAGTCGTAGATAAGGTTCGTGAGGTGACGTTGTTTCAACTACATCTTCCAAGCTAAGTATTTCTATCCTTCCTGAACCTTCATCTTCATTCTCTTGAAATACTTAGATCTAGTCTTATAAGCTAACTTTCTTGCATAGATTCTTATTCATGAATATGTTCACCGCAAAGATCGATCTTTTTTATCTCAGAAGTTTATGATTGGGATGCTGCAGAGGAAATCACAGGTAAAATCAATTTTTCATTTATAAATCTGAACTCTATGGATTGAAACTCAATTTCTTTTTAATACCACCATCAAAACTCAAATTCACAAAAAGATTACTTATTTTAGTGAGGTTATGTTTAGATCTGGTACTCCTCCACATATCTGTTTGAACAAAAGAAAACTTTAGTTAATCGACCAGTTCTGTCACTCCCCGAGCCTATATCTTGGGTGTGGCTGACAGTCGAAAATCATTACTGGTCCCAAATAAATCATTGGTTTGACTTACTACTGAACGTAAGGCTAAACACTTATGTGGAAACTTTAAAAGTGATAAACATTCACATATCTGAACATGTTTTATGAAAAATCTTAAATATAAGTATCAACCATCATAATAATAATGTTTAAAATATCTGAAGATCAAGATATAACTAACTCACTAACTTGTCTATGAAGCCTCTGCTGAACTAACATAGGTTATGGGACAAGATCCACGACTATCTGAATAATAAATTAGAATGTCTACTAAAATGATGAAATAAATAACTGATCTGGAGCCCTCCGATAGGAGCGAAGTCTCACCGAAATCTGATGGAGAGGATCTCAGTGAAGCGTTTTCTATCGATCATGAGTTTATGTATTTGTATCATTAGAAGATATAGCACCAAATGGCGTTAAAACATGAAATGTATGGCATGTAAAATAGTTGAATGAAACACTTGTTAGACTGAACATACATAATTGAGGAACAACTCAGAGAAAGAATGAATATTGGATAATTGTGTAAAGTAAAGCATGCCAATGCATTGAAAACAATAAAGCTTTACAACTTAGATATATGCAATGATATCAAATGCTAAAATAGTATACTTTACTTTTCTTGGGAGTTTCTCTAACTGACAACCATCAGTATTAGCCTCATGATGATACAACGTCTTGCCCTCATTGCCAGAGTCATCCAACACTTTGTCAGGGTAAAGGACAAACTGAACTAATGGATCCAATATATAGGCCCTTACCAGGGGCTTTATGATGAGTTACCCAAATCAATGACACGATCTTATCCTACGTTAGATGCTCAATTATGGGGTTTGGGTTATCTAAGCCCTTACTCAACTCGATGCTCAATACTACTTCCAAATCTTCCGATTCTGTCTAACTACATCAATGAAAGACTCATTCTCAGTCCATAATTTAAAAAATCTGAAAGGTTTCTTATGCCTTCCCCCTTGCTTCAAGAGTTGAGAACATAGGACCATGATCTGAATTAATTCTTACTAAATGTTCCACCTCCAGGTGATCAAATCATCCTTGCAACCCCTGATTAGTGATCAATCTATCCA
>NW_006239166.1:32162-49662 GCF_000226075.1 Solanum tuberosum
TTTTTGTTTATTCTTCTTGTTATTTAGACTAACTTTTAAAACTAAATCAAAGTATATAATAAATGTAGTTACTCCTATAGTGTAATTAAGAAATGTATTGTTTCTTCTTGTATCTCGAATCGAAAAGATACAAGAAGAAACAATATCTACACAAGCATTGAGAAGAATATGTTTATAATGTAAGCACAATAGAAAAACTTAATAACAAGAAATAAATAAACAACTTCAGTGATAAGAGCATGTCCCTTTTGGTTAATGTCTCTTTAACAACCCATTAGGCCGTTTTGAATACTAGACTATATTTCTTTAATAAAAGAACCTTTCCGTAAATTTTTAATGAGAATCTTGATTTGTTCGTTTAACTACGGTTATTTGGTTGATGGGTATTTATCAAATAATTAATTTTTAGTTGATTATAAATGAGTCAAGTATAAAATTTATTTAACACCCTAGCCCATCTGTAAAATATGTACTAAGATCAAGAGACAAATAATGAAAGAAGATGAATTTTAAAGTAGATAAGATTTGGGAATGACATAACTGTAAGGAACAAAACTTATGGTATCACGATTCAAGACTACCCCTAGTCGTTACACAATGCGCTTCATAAGTGACCCCAAGCCAACTCATTGTCGGATATGACACTAAGATTCATGAAGACAATAACTGAAGATAACTGATGTGGAAACTAAATTGAGATGAATGAGCAAGAATGCAAAATTGGTGTTGTCGCCATTGCCCAATACCACCAGCTCATATATTTCCAGGTAATGCATTGATGACACTCTTCCAGCATCGCCTGGATAGAAATACTCTCTGAATCAAATTTAGATGTTAAAAGGACTGTCTGGGACCGAACATGGGTACATCTTGTACCCAAAGTCAACAACCCAACCCAAAGGGATCTTGTACTTGTAATTCCAATGTCAGGATGTACCCATGTTTTGTCCCAGATAGTTCTTTTTGTTAGAATATACACAACGGAAGCTATATTTAGGATCACAAATCTTACATATAGACTAAACAATATAACATAAACGAATCTAGATAAAGACTAACCTGTTGAAACTTCTACAAAAGTCGTCCAAATGCCAAGGATCCAGAACTACGATCTTCTCCTATTTCCTGATTGACTGTTACTACCGAGTTACTTGTGTGGGCAAGTATTACTTGTTTTTTAAAGGATAATTTCTTTCATGCCACATCCAGCCTATTTATACTAGTTTTCCAACTCAAGAATGAATAGGAAAAACGTCCAAATAAATTCCAGGCTTAATGAGCAATCAAGAGGATCATGAGAATAAATTGTGATTAATACAAAAACGTTTTCATCCATTCAAGGCCAAATGATTTTGTAATAAAAAATCGTTTTCATCCATTTAAGGCCAAACGTTTTTGTAATACAAAAAAAAACGTTTTTCATCCATTTAAGGCCAAACGTTTTTGTCACTAACTCAATATTTAACTCTCAAATAATTCATCCTTTAAAGAAGATCAACAATAAAATTAATTTATCCGTCTTTTAAAACTTGGTCAATTAATCAGGCATAGTAGGGACCGTAGATATATTTAATAGAGGCTTCCAATTACGATAATAATTCTCAAAATGAACGAATTAACCATATCTCAATAAATTACAAATTATTCCACTAAAAATTCTGTAATTGCACTCCTCGATTTTAATTTCAAAATCTACCACTACATCTTATTAAACCCCCCGTGTTAGAATTACCGACACCAATCAATTAGATCAAAATTTTCTGAAAATTTAATTCATTGACTAAATTAATCCTTTATTATATTTACTTAGCTTATTTCACGTGACGGATAAAAAATCCACCTGCAGGGTTTTCACGTGAAAACGTATAAGTAACCATAAAGGGGTGTCTTCAACTCGGGTCTGAGACACGGTTCTATCAACTAATTATTATTTCACTAATGTAATTTGTCATTATCTAATCTATTAGGAATTTATTGACTCATCAAAAAAGTCTCACCTTTTAATAGATTAAAACAATAAAATAAATTACATAGATCATAATAATTATATCAAGATTAAGAGTATAAGTACATGTAGTGGACTAGAGAATTTATTTATTAATATTCAGAACATAAACAAATGTCTCTACTAGGTCCGTTCAATACATACAAAATGTACTAGCACAAGAAGTTGAATTTAACCATTCTAAGAATTAAGATCAAATTATATTTAATCTTGTGCTACGATCATCAAGATTTTCATCCTACTTCATCTTTGATCGTGAACATAAATTTATAACGTATATGCACTGACAATTTTAATCTTCCGTGTATGAGTTAAAATACTCCATACACAAAATTGTCTACTATATAAGCAATGGACACACATATATACACAATGATCTATTTAAACAAAGATTTTATTATATTAAATAAATAACATAAAAATCTTTACAAGGGATTAAATAAAAATTACTATAACACAATTACATGGTTAATGGTATATCCCAACACTTTTAACATCTAAATGTGATTCATACAGTATTTCTATCCAGGCGATGCTGAAAGATTGTCATCAATGCATTACCTAGAAATATATGTGATGGAGTTATTGGGCAATGGCGGCAACACCAATTTCACATTCTTTCTCATTCATCTTAATTTAGCTTCTGCATTAGTTGTCTTCGGTTATTGTCTATATGAATCTTAGTGTCATGCCAGGCAATGGGTTAGCTTGGGGTAACTTAAGAAGCGCACTATGTTACGACTAGGGTTACTCTCGAATTGTGACACCATAAGTTTTGTTCCTCACAATTCTTTCACTCCCAAATCTTATCCATTTTAAGATTCATCTTCTTTCATTATTTGTCTGTTGATCTTAGTACGTATTTTACCGATGGGTTCATGATTGCCTTTTGTTAGTTTACGGAGAAGGAAGAACGTAAAAATTTGGTATCTCTTGTTATTGAACAAGTGGAAACACCAGTTGATAAACCAGTAAAGAATTCTTAATGAAAGAAAAAGTACATACTTCATTATAAATCCAGACTAGTTTATAGAGTTTACAAGCCAACTGAAATAAAGAAACCAAACTCCTAAGGATAAGGGATAACATAGAAACTAATTAATTGCTCAACAATAAATAACTACCCTACAATACAGATAACTTGGACAGCTGCAATTCTTATGCATATTTCTAACTCTTTTCATTATTAACAACTTCACTCTTTTGCACTGCTACTTCTGATTTGTTGGGAACTGAAATTACATTATATATCATATGTACCCTCTCCCTATTGATTTACTACTAAAACTTGTTGGATCTCCTTATCTTCTGCGAAGGTCTCATTAACATGTGAACTATTTTCCCCTCATTGTCATTCATATTAAGCCGCTGATCAATTATTGCATTTTGTTGTGGTGTAGGAAATGTAGTCAAAATTGGAGCCATTGCAAGAGCATCTTGCTTAGCTCTTACTTCTGCATCTGAAACTTTCCTTGTAGATCAAAATCTACCACTGTAATTCCTTATTCTCTCTGGAGATTTCCTTCTTCATTTTTAATCTTTGCTATTTCATTTTGTTGTTGTGGTGCAAGGACTGCTAGAACTTTTGAGGAAAGTACAAGAGAATTTTGTATACCGAAAACTTGGTTGACCCAAGCTTTAGCTGATTATTCCTGCTGGATCATTCTTTCACCTTTTGTTTTATCAATTTTCAACATTCTTCTCATTTGTGTTACTGTTGGTGCTGCTAGATGCTTAAACTGCATGGTTGTGAAATGATTCTCCTAGCACTTTAAACCTATTTTCCACCGTAGGTAAGGTTGAGCAAGATGCAGCCTTATTTTTGCTGGGATTTCTAGCATTCACCACATTCCACACGCCTGGATCACCTACCACTTTACCACTAGATAGAATTCTAGCTTTCCGCTTTTGAAATCTGTGTAACCATGGTTATGGTTATTTCTTAATCTATGTCCTCTCAACAGAGTTACGACTCATAGCGTCCATAGCCTCTTGATATCATTCATAGAGTTACTATTAAGGAAGAATATAAAAAGCAGGTTAGCCTACCCACAAAAGTCAAGAAAATTCTTTGTTCTTAAACTCCGAAACAGAGAGCAATTTGGTGCAACAATTGGGTCCCCTATGCAAGTTTCTGCCTACTGGTATTAGTGTCCGTAATGTCATGGTTAAAGTGGTCCTCGAAAAATAATAATATCAAACCAAAAAATAAACTAATCCACAACAAAGTTTAATAGCATACAATCAATGACAAACTTGAACAAGAAATATGAAAAAATGAAAAATTATTCGAGCTTGAACTCCCTAACCAAATCTGAAACACAAAGAAAAGAGTGAAAAATATAAAAGAAAAATAAATCATAATAGATTATTAGAATGGAAAGCAAACAGAGGGTCACCGGAAAATGGGATGAAGCTCGGTCGTGGAGCTGTGTTGGTGTTGTTAACTGGTTCAAGAAATGGGTTTGTTGATTTTGGCGTTGGGAGAGAGGTTGTGGTGGTTGTTGATTTGCAGAGCCTCGCCGGAGTTCATGGTCATTGTTCACCGGAGGTTGATCCAAAAACACCTATAAAGTAGAAGAAAACATAAAAGGGGAAAAGCGAGGGGAATGGCAGTGGTCGCTCTTCGCTGGAGCTGGTGGATTTTGGTAATTGTTTGATGGGTGTTTTCAAATAGATTGTTTACAGGTTGTTTTTGAAAAGGAACCCAAGTTTAAAGATGAAGATCAACAAGATAGAACAAAAATGGGTAATATTATTAGGTGGGTCGGGTTAAAATTGGGTAATTTAAGTAAAAATTGGCTAATTTAAGTAAAAATTGGTTAATTTGAGTCAATTTGGGGGTTTCCGTCAAATGAGGGGTATATATGGTGAAATTAGTAATGGTAGGGGTAAATTTAACTTCATTTTAACGGCAAGGGAAAAGTCAAACAATAAAATAAAATTAAGGGGAATTTTTAACCCTTTTTCCGAAATAAAAATATGAAACTAAATTCTAAGTCAAGGTTTTTATATACGAAAATGGTATAAATTTAATTTATTAATTTGCTATCGGGTTATCGGTTAACCCGTTAAGAAAAAATCTCAAACCGCTAAGAACCGATAACCCGATACTAAAAAATAATCAAAACTGTTAAACCAATAATCCATTACCAATGAACCAATGACTTTTTTTTGGTTTGGATTATCGGTTTCGGTTCGGTTTTGAACAACTCTAAATAATTAGAGCTTAGAGTTTTGAAAGCCTTCTTCTTCTTAGTTGATTATCCTTATATAGATATGTACACCAAAGCCCTCAACATAATTTTGTAACAAATCTATGGCATCTAGAGAAATATTTTCCACATTATCGAATGATCTCTTCTCGGAAATCCTTTCTTCTCTAAATCTGAAATAGAGAACGACAACTTGTCTGGTTTCGAAAAAGCGGTATCGGATGATAAAATCATTGAACGATCACAAATTTGTATAAATACAATGTGCAAGCAGAAATTCATGTGCTAAATCTTGTAGAAACTTATTTAAATTTCACCCTGTTTTCAAATTTGCTACTGACAATACTAATTTAACAGAGTTTTATTTGCTTGTACCAGATTCTAGTATTTTTTATTCTTCGTTCGTAAATCTTGAATCGAGATTATTAACCATTCTGCATTTAAAATGTTGCACTATTAATGAGGACTATTTTAGTTGGTTTCCTTGTTTGAAAGAGATATGTTCTAAACGCATTCATATTTATACCATAACTCTCTCCAAACTTATCTGTAAGTGTCCTTCAACCATGTGAAGAGATCATTTAGTGGAACTAAACAAGGTATTGTAGGTTGTTGAGATAAGTGTGCTTCTTGAAGTGGTTCGTTAAATTTTATAGGGAACTTTTTGAATTTAGTACATCAAAATGGTCAAGTTCCAGATCTTGGTTCCAACCATTTAACCGTGTGAGAAGAAATCTTACCGGTTGAATTAAAGAAGGTATTGCAGGTGGTTGAGGTAAGTATTCTTCTTGAAGTGGTTCATTGAAGTTCATAGGAACTCATTTGAATTTAGTACATTGAAATTGTCGAGTTCTATGTGTTGGTTCTACCCGTCAACCTGCAAAGAAATCATTATGTGGAACCAAAGAAGGTACTGCAGGTGGTTGAGGTAAGTATTCTTCTTGAAGTGATTTGTTAAAGATCATAGGAGACTCATTCAAATTTAGTACATTGAAATTGTCGAGTTCTGGTGGTTGGTTCCTACCATTCAACCCTGTGAAGAGATCATTCGATTCAACTAAATAAGGGACTGCAGGTGGTCACTAAAGCAAATAATAAATTTTTTGATAATTATTTAGCTGTAACAATATAAGTACCACTTTATTATATTTAGTGTCAATAATAAAATAAAGATATTTATAATATTATTGCATTTAGCATACTGAATACAATAACATTAACTTAGTTGTGACTAAATGTTTTTACGACACAAAATATTTTAGCTAAAAGAAAAATCTATTGCCACTAATGCCTATTTTGCTATAGTGGGTTGAGGTAAGTATATTTCTTGAAGTGGTTTGTTAAAGTTCATGGGACTAATAGTCCCACGTTCCGCACCCGTGCTAACATCTTATTGTAAGAAAATCTTCTCTCAATTTTGTATCACCATAGCGAGAGTGAGTTTGATACTAAAGATTCCAGTTATTGCTTGTGGCATGTGCTTGTGATCCATGAGAAAAGTCAAAGTAAATGCTATTAATAAGATTATTAGGCGAAGAACAAAAATTAGACGGATGGATCTTCAATTCTTCATGCCCCATTTATGGAAGTTGTACAAATGGATCTTCATGCCACATTTATGGAAGCTCTACAAATGGATCTTCATGCCACATTTATGGAAGTTGTACAAATGGATCTTCATGCCACATTTATGGAAGATGTGCAACAACTTGGTGAAGGTGTTGAAATTTAGGAGATCAGCTATCCAACTATTGAGGTGATAGCATCTAAGCATTGCTCAACAACAAATCACACAAGAGTGTATTGTTGAGCTAAATATGATTCTTGAAGTGATTCATTTAATTTCATAGGTAATTCACTTGAGATTTGTACATTGGAATGATTTCCATTATCTGTTAAATGATTAAACATACTTAAATGATGTACACCGTAATAAGTGTCAATTTGATTTTCTATCATTTTATCGTTGAAATGGTCGAGTTCTAGATTTTGGATCAAGTAATTCAATCCTGCGAAGAAATCTTTTGGTGGAGTTAAAGAAGGTACTACAAGTGATTGAAGTAAGTATGTTTCTTGAAATTGTTCGTCGAAAAATAATTTTTCTATTAGAAAGGGTTTCATCTCCCCTGTGGTACATTAATCAAAGGGAAATGATATGCAAGTGGAAGTGCACTTTATTTCTCAATTAAAAGTTCTTAAATAGATAAAAAAAAAAAAAAAACTATTAATAACGGAACTCATAAATTACTCCTAATTATTCTGATCTAAACAACTCCTTTAATCGTGTAGCCTAGAGACCAAGAAATAACATACTTAACTCCTAAACAATAGCAACAAATAAACCACTACCGCATATATAAGCTAGTAATTGTATATATTTACGTAACTATATTGTTGAATACAAGGAATAATATAATTAATTGAAAAAAAAAGATGGCAAATAATAATAATAATGTGCGTTTGAGAAATTTTTTTATATAAGACAAAGAA
The DNA here is from genome assembly GCF_000226075.1 of Solanum tuberosum. NCBI lineage: Eukaryota > Viridiplantae > Streptophyta > Magnoliopsida > Solanales > Solanaceae > Solanum > Solanum tuberosum. The sequence continues at coordinate 39,873 of NW_006239166.1, forward strand.
ACTATAAAAGGTTTTGTATTTGAGAAAAATTTAAATATAAAGCAAAGAAAAAAAAGTACGTGTATAAATTTATTTTAAATACAAGATAAAGAAAATAAGAATATGTTTTTTTTAAATAAACAGAAAAACACAAATACATAAAAGGCACGTGTATATCACAACAACTAATTGAATTGGATTTACCTCCACGTTATCACATAAAATGCAAAGTAATATAAAATTTTCGTTTTAGGGTATTAGGACTTTGTTAAGATAGAGTGCGACTCTGAAAGGGTATAAGTGAACCAAAAAGATGAATATAGAGATATTTTTAGCAAAATAAGTGAAAACATGATTTTCTTTTTTAATGGTTTTCTATAGTTTAGGGTATTTTAAATCGTTTTCCTATTAGAATTGGGTAAACAAAGTTAGAGTTTAGAAAACCTTCTACTCCCCGAATTAAGAAAACCTTATGTACGCCAAAGGCTCAAGATAATTTTATCACAAATCTATGGCGTCTGAAGGAATATTTCCGAGTTATCGAATGAACTCGTCTAGGAAATCTTTTCTTCTCTAAATCTGAAACATAGAGCAACAACTTGTTTTGTTTCGAAAAAGTGGCATCAGATGATAAAATCATTGGACGATCGTAAATTTGTACAAATACAATGTGCAAGCAGATATTCATGTGCTAAATCTTCTAGAAACTTCTTTAAATTTCACCCTGTTGTCAAATTTGCTACTGACAATACTAATTTTAACAGAGTTTTATTTGTTTGTACCGGATTCTGGTATTTTTTATTTTTCGTTCAAAAAACTCGTATCGAGATTATTAAAAATGGACCCCAAAGTAAATGCATCTGCTCTGCATACTTTAGTTGATTAAAATGGACCCCAAAGTAAAGAAAATCACTTAGCAAAGTACAAGTATAAAGAAAATGCATCTGCTCTACATTCATAATTCTTATAAATAAGGAATTATTTACCACAACTAGAATTCAGAAACAAGAAGAAGATTTCAGGAGATTAATCACAAACCCTAGCCCTAAATTTCAAAGAAAAGAAAAGGAAGAGAAAGAGGGAAGACGAGGAAGAAGGATTAAAGAGAGGAGAATTTTAGAGACTTACAAAATTATCTTTGAGATTGTGATTCGTGGAAGAAACACCCAATTTTTTTCTTGAAAAATTGCTTCTAAAACTTGGCAACAGACGGTTCTTTGAAAGTTTGGAGAAAACTTACAATACCCATATATGACCCGTAATTTACCCAAATTTTAATGGGTAAAATATGGGTATAAGCCCAAATATTACCCATATTTAAAATCACTCTTTCAACCCATATTTGTTGGGCTATTTGGGTGGGTCAGTGAAAAGTGGGCCTAAATTGCCAGCATTAGTACCAACAAACACTTTGCATAAATCATATTTATTTTTTGTTGTTATCTTTAAATGTGTAAAACTATTTAATGATTCAATTTTTAAGTAAAAATGACTGCGCATCGCGCGGGTAAGTATACTAGTTAGAATAAGGTAAACAGAGTTAGAGTTTAGAAAATCTTATGTACGCCAAAGCGCTCAACATAATTTTATCACAAATCTATGGCGTCTAAAGGAATATTTTCCGAGTTATCGAATGATCTAAATCTGAAATAGAGAGCAACAACTTGTATAGTTTCGAAAAAGTGGCATCAGATGATAAAATCATTGGACGATCGTAAATTTGTACAGATACAATGTGCAAGCAGATATTCACGTGCTAAATCTTCTAGAAACTTTGTTAAATATCACCCTGTTGTCAAATTTGCTACTAACAATACTAATTTAACAGAGTTTTATTTTCTTGTACCAGATTCTGGTATTTTTAATTTTTCGTTCAAAAAACTCGAATCGATATTATTAACCGTTCTGCATTTAAAATGTTGCACTATTAATGAGAACAATTTTAGTTGGTTTCCTAGTATGAAAGAGATCTGTTTTAATCGTGTTCATATCAATCCTTTAACTCTCCTCAAACTTATTCGTAAGTGTCCTTCGATTGTTGAGTTAAGTTTGATACGTTGTTGCTACCTTTTTCTAATTTCAGTGCCTCATCAAGATCAACTTAGGAAGGTTCATGTGAATTATGATAATAGATATTTAGAAAAAATAGAAATAAAAGCTCAAAATCTGACGGAGTTTCACTTGTTTAATTCATCATTGTCAGTGGAAATTGATTTGCGCGCTTGTACTAAGCTACAAATCATGGAATTAGATTGTCAATACATTCCCAATGGATTTCCTGAAGATATTTCCTCGGAATTCCCGTGTCTAAAATCTTTATCTCTTCGTTTATTCAAAAATATGGAAAAGATCAATCTTCTAAGTTATGAGCTTGAGAATTTGACCTTAAGTGACATGCGTGACTTGGATGAAGCTATCATTGATACTCATAATTTATGTCCGTTCAAGCTAATAGATATGGAAAAAGTTCCAAGCTGGTGTCCTGTAGTTGGTTCAAGGCTAATGGAAGTTGAGATTGGATTGAAGAATGCTCGAACAACCAATAGCTTGCTTGAGTTGAGAGTTGTTGCTGGAAATATCTCGTTGTCCTATGGCACAACTTAATTAAAGGTATATATGTACTAAATTATCTTGGTGTTTACTCGTTATATCTTGGTGTTATCTATTCAATTTCCTAACAATTTTTGTTGAATATCAAGTTTCATTGTCTATGAAGGAAGTAAACTCTCGTTCGAAAAATATTTGTAACAACATTGGACCACTTTGTATCAAGCACATGACTTTGGAAGTACTCTCTTCGCTTGTACCAAGATATGAAACTTTGATTGATAAATTGTTTAGTTACTTTCATCCGCGGACTTTGCTAGTGAGAGTGGATTCGGATGCTCAAAGTTGTAACTTTATACAGGTATTTTGCAATGTTATGACTTTCATTCCTTCACTTAATTAGTATATTCCTAGCTTTACTGATCTCTTTCTCCCTTTTTCCATTGCACTTACGAATTTTGTAGGTTCTATTGGACGAGTTGAAAGGCCAGAAAACAAATCGCAGCAAGCATTATAAATCTAGTGATTACGTGTATTGGCGCAATGCCTTGAAAAGGTTTGAGATCCTCGAATCAACTACAACTACAAAATAAGGCACCCATCGACTTAGCTTGGAGCTCCATTGGTACTTGCCTATTATGAACACCAACGCAGGCATTCCCCAAGTAACAGAAAGCGTGAGACGCAGTACAAGAGTGAGAAAGCATCCGAAAATTTAACATATTTCATTTGACATCCGAGTGATGGAATGCGCGTTAGACTGCTCACAGTAGTTCTATCTATAGTTAACAACAATATTGTTGATGAATTTTAAATTTACAGTATACAACTTAGTAATTTAAAAAATAAAAAAATTGGCCATATTTTCTTATATTTTAGCTATGCTTTTCTTTAGATAAGAAACAATAAATTTATTATTTTTAGGGGAAAAAAGAACTCTAGAAATCCATTCAAACTAATTTTACAAAATGTTAAGAAAAACAATTTCTTGACGATGACCTTCACCTTCTCATTGTCTCATTTCCATGCCGGCATTTCTTGTTTTCTACAACAACAAAAAGATAAAAAATTATAGATATATGTAACGAAAATCTTCGAATCTTAGATATATGTAACGAAAAGCTTCGAATCTAGTCCATCAACAAAATTAGTTCCTACTCATTTCGCAAACTCGAAATGAGAATTTTTTTATTCTCCCTCGTTAATATTGTTGCTTTAATAATCGTTGCTTCATCTGCCCCTGTTTCTGCTCATTCTTCCCCTGTTTCTGCTCATTTTTACAATAACGTTTCAACAATTCCTCGTTCTTTAATTCCTAGTAATTCTACCTGGAACCATTTCAACAAGTACTTGGGTTGCCGCGTTGGCCAAAAAATCAAAGGATTAGCTAAAATCAAACAGTATTTTAAACATTTCGGGTATATTGATAATTCTTTGAGCAATGATTTTACAGATGAATTTGATCAACTTCTTTTTTCAGCTCTCAAGACTTATCAATTGAACTTTAATCTTAACATCACCGGAGAATTCGACATCCCCACTCTTCAACATATGGTAAAGCCAAGATGTGGAAATCCAGATATAGTAAATGGCACTACTCATATGAACTCCGGCAAAACTCCAACGGATCATACGGTGGCTCATTTCTCATTTTTCGAAGGCCAACCACGTTGGCCTTCGAGTAAGAGTAAATTAAAGTATGCATTTCTACCGGAGAATCAGTTGACGGATTCTGTTAAGGTGGCTTTTAGGAGGGCGTTTGATAAATGGTCGAAAGTAACTCCGTTAACTTTCAAAGAGATGGATTCTTATAGATTGGTGGATATTCGGATCAGGTTTTTTGTCAGAGACCATGGTGATGGTAACCCGTTTGATGGACCCATGAAGATTTTGGCACACGCGTTTGCACCTCCAACAAGGTTTTTCCACTTAGACGGCGAGGAGAATTGGGTGGTTGACGGCGAGTATTTGAAAGAAGGGATGGTGGATCTTGAATCAGTTGCGGTTCATGAAATCGGGCACTTATTGGGTTTGGATCATTTGTCCGAAAAAGAAGCAATTATGTTTCCAACGATTGAGGATGGAACGAGGAAAGTGGAGTTATCAAGAGATGATATTGAAGGGGTACAAATGTTATACGGGTCAAACCCAAATTATAATGGGTCAAGTACTGTTTACACACACCGTCAATAGAATGATATTGGTGGATACTCCACTTTTGGTTCATTTTGCCCACATTGGATTATTGGATTTTTCTTAGCATTGTTGCTTTCGATTTCTATTTAGTTAATGTGTATTATTATTTTAATCGTATGATTTGATTATTTTTGAAAGATTTTGTGGAGACACCAAAAATTTTTGAAAATTGGTGATTTCGAAATTTTGATCCTCGGTTGATCCATGCGCAAGTTTTGGCTATGTAGCATGTAGGTTCAAAAGTTCAAGATCACCCACCTTCAAGATTATTTTGTACGATTATGTTTAGCTTAGTGGACTTTAAATCAATGTCTAATTAAGAGAGCGGATATACAAATGTATGGTTTGCAATTTAATTTGAATAAAATTCCCATGAGTTTAGGCTAACCGAACCATAAGAACTTCCTTCCTATTATAACTTTTTACTATAGGAAAGAGGAGAAGCTTTTGGTCTTTGAATATTGTTGATACCCAATTTTAGTCCTCCACAATATAGACTAATCATCTAACTTCTTTAATTTCAAACGATTTGCAATAATTAGCTTTATACCGTCATATTCTTTAATGATACCATAACAATTTATTGCATAACATAAAAATTGCACAAATAATGAATGATACCGTCATAGTGTGTGTGTATATATATATATATATATATATACACACACACTGTGATAGTATCAATTAAAAGGTTTTTCTAAGTCATTCGATGGTACATGAATGATACTACCACAATATATTTATTTATTATCAAGATATTGAAATTATATAATTGAGGAACAACCATTGTTTCACCAAATCAATCCTCAATCCTTAGTGAGACACTTCTGATATTCTCAATGATACCATAACAAACATTTAGGAAAGAATTACACAAATACTGAATGATACCATCATAGTGTGTGTGTGTATATATATATATATATATAAAAATATATATATTGTGATGATATCATAAAGGTGAATTAGGCCTGGCTAGGAAAGGGACATACTCTATAATAACTTTGGTAAAATGGACATTTAGGGAATTACTTAAGGGTGGACTATGGGATGGTAATTGGTTTGTATTTGTGGCCAATTAGTGTAGTTTTCCCTTTCTTTTAGAAAAAATGGTTTGAGGCTTAAAGACTCTTTTATTTCCAAAACAATTTTGTACACAATCTGGCCCAATAAAGAGACCTAGTCCATTAAAGTAAATAGAAAAACAATATAAAATAAAACCTAAAGAGAAAAGGAAATATCTAGATGAAGAGGCGCCGTCAATTTCCTTCATCGGAGGAAAATGAAGAGGCGTCGTCAATCGCCTTCATCGGAGGAAGATGAAGAGGCGTTGTCAATCGATTTCATCGGAGGAATACGAAAAGGCGTCGTCAATCGCCTTCATCGGAGGAAGATGAAGAGGCGCCGTCAATCGCCTTCATCGGAAGAAGATGAAGAGGCGCCGTCAATCGCCTTTATCTTTAGCCAATTAAACTCCTCTACAACGCTCTGCTACCTCGAATAAAAAAAAATCTTACATTGAACAAGTCGTAGATAAGCTTCATGAGGTGACGTTGTTTCAACTACATCTTTCAAGCTAAGTATTTCTATCCTTCCTAAACCTTCATCTTCATTCTCTTGAAATACTTAGATCTAGTCTTATAAGTTAACTTTCTTGCATAGATTCTTATCCATGAATATGTTCACCGCAAAGATCGATCTTTTTGATCTCAGAAGCTTATGATTGGGATGCTGCAAAGGAAATCACAGGTAAAATCAATTTTTCATTTATAGATCTGAACTCTATGGATTGAAATTCAATTTTTTTTTAATACCACCATCAAAACTCAAATTCACAAAAAGATTACTTATTTTAGTGAGGTTATGTTTAGATCTGGTACTCCTCTGCATGTCTGTTTGAACAAAAGAAAACTTTAGTTCATCGACCAGTTCTGTCACTCCCCGAGCCTATATCCTAGGTGTGGCTGACAGTCGGATATCATTACTGGTCCCAAGTAAATCCTTGGTCTGACTTACTACTAAACGTAAGGCTAAACACTTATGTGGAAACTTTAAAAGTGATAAACATTCACACATCTGAACATGTTTTATGAAAAATCTTAAATATAAGTATCAATCATCATAATAATAATGTTTAAAATATCTGAAGATCAAGATATAACTAACTCACTAACTTGTCTATGAAGCCTCTGCTGAACTAACATAGGTTATGGGACAAGATCCACGACTATCTGAATAATAAATTAGAATGTCTACTAAATGATGAAATAAATAACTGATCTGGAGCCCTCCGATAGGAGCGAAGTCTCACCGAAATCTGATGGAGAGGATCTCAGTGAAGCGTCTTCTATCGATTATGAGTTTATGTATTTGTATCATTAGAAGATATAGCACCAAATGGCGTTAAAACATGAAATGTATGGCATGTAAAATAGTTGAATGAAACACTTGTTAGACTGAACATACATAATTGAGGAACAACTCAGAGAATGAATGAATATTGGATAATTGTGTAAAGTAAAGCATGCCAATGCATTGAAAACAATAAAGATTTACAACTTAGATATATGCAATGATATAAAATGCTAAAATAGTATACTTTACTTTTCTTGGGAGTTTCTCTAACTGACAACCATCAGTATTAGCCTCAAAATGATACAACGTCTTGCCCACATTGCCAGAGTCATCCAACACTTTGTTAGGGTAAAGGACGAATTGAACTAATGGATCCAATATCTAGGCCCTTACCAGGGGCTTTATGATGAGTTACCCAAATCAATGACACAATCTTATCCTACGCTAGATGCTCAATTATGGGGTTTGGGTTATCTTAGCCATCACTCAACTCAATGCTCAATACTACTTCCAAATCTTCCAATTCTGTCTAACTACATCAATGAAAGACTCATTCTCCAAATATTTATGTTATGAAAGAGTACGAAAAAAAAATATTTTTTCCTTATTTGATCGGATTAAAAAGAAACTTTGGGATTGCTGAATCACAGACAAAAAAAATAAAAAATAAACATATAAAGCAACGGAGCCATCATAGTATTTTTGAACTCCTCCGAAAGGAAGGATGGCAATTTGATTATTTACCCATCTGAGTCTGATAGATTCTATTTTCTCTTTCTTCAATAGAAAGGAGGGGGGTAAATTTTCTTGTAGAGCCGTATGCACAAAAGATGCCTGTACGGTTGTTCAATTCTATCTTTTTTCTATTCTTTATCTTTCTTTTCTCTTTGCTTTATCATGCGAGATAGGGGAAGCTTTTATTTTGTTATATCATCAGGGTAATGATACATGAACCTTATAGTGCTTTTTATATGGCACAAGTAGGCGAATTTGTCATGGAAGCGGTAGAACTGATGAAACTGCGTGAAACCCTCACAAGGGTTTATGCAGAAAGAACGGGCAAACCCTTCTGGGTTGTACACGAAGATATGGAAAGAGATATTTTTATGTCAGCAACAGAAGCCCAAGCTTATGGAATTGTTGATTTTGTAGCGGTTCAAGGAAAATAACATGGATTTCGCGCAAATCTGTGATTTGAGATTTTATCTTCGAATTGAATATTCTATTAAATAGAAGTAATTCACCATCATTCGGTTAGGATCAATCTAAACCAACCCATCATATTATGTATACGATTCAACATGCCAACTATTAAACAACTTATTAGAAATACAAGACAGCCAATCAGAAATGTCACGAAATCCCCCGCTCTTCGGGGGTGCCCTCAGCGTCGAGGAACATGTACTAGGGTGTATGTGCGACTCGTTTAGATCATGAGCTGGCACAAAAGCAAGAAAACTACTTTTACAGTATCAATGATCAGTACCGGTGAATGGGATAGGATGGAAAAAGGAACTCCATCCATTATTAAAAAAAAAAACTCTACCATATCCCTCTATTGTGTATGAAGTTTATGGTTTCCGTTGGTGTAAATCCAATCACCTGAATTTAAGATGATAAGAAATTCTCCATTGGTAACAAATGGTTATCCATTAAGCGGAGGAAATCTTATTTAAACGGACTAAGAGGGTCAGCTACCCAGCAAACTTTCATAATTAAATACCGTTACTGTATAGGTAGATCTGATTGTGAAAGACCTATTACTGGATAATTCATGGGTAGAGCCAAAGCGTGTGAACTATACAAGTTCCCAATAACATCAATTAGTTGATTAAATAGTAAATTAAAGTATAAAGTAAAGGCTCCGGTGTATAGAGAAGACCTCACCGTTTAAGAAGTAACCATAGAAACGAAGGAACCCACTATTTCTTTTTTTATTTCTTTTATTTACTATATTTTTGATACCTAGGAAAATACAATTTCTTAGTTCTGTCTTATTTCGCAGTGAAATACCTAAAAAAAAAATCGTGGTCGGGAAGGTTAGAGTAGCCAAAGCCATTGGAATTTTGATTTTATACATTGGAAAAATTCGTTTTGTTATTAATAGACTAGGAAGGGGGAAAAGAATAACTGAAAGAAAGGCAATCAATTAGTTATTCGTCAAAGTTTCATTTATTCAATGACCAGAATTAAACGGGGATATATAGCTCGGAGACGTAGAACAAAAATTCGTTTATTTGCATCAAGCTTTCGAGGGGCTCATTCAAGGCTTACTAGAACTATTACTCAACAGAAAATAAGAGCTTTAGTTTCGGCTCATCGGGATAGGGATAGGAAAAAGAGAGATTTTCGTCGTTTGTGGATCACTAGGATAAACGCAGTAATTCGCGAAAGGGGAGTATCCTATAGTTATAGTAGATTAATACACGATCTGTACAAGAGACAGTTGCTTCTTAACCGTAAAATACTTGCACAAATAGCTATATCAAATAGGAATTGTCTTTATATGATTTCGAACGAAATCATAAAGGAAGTAGATTGGAAAGAATCCACCAGAATAATTTAAATGGAGTTACCCGGAGAATGAACTCCGGGAAGGTAGAGTAGAAATTAGTATGAGAAAATATACTAAAGTAGTCAAAATGAATGAACACGTTCAATTCAATAAAAACAGATTTCTTTTTTTCCGATTCATTTTTTCTTACGACACGAT
>NW_006239166.1:54043-86718 GCF_000226075.1 Solanum tuberosum
GCCCCAAACACTTAGAATAATAAAACCCCTCAACATACACTAGATTCAACTCAAAATCACAACCGGAAACATGTCCTAAAACAACAAGGAACTTCAACAACACAACCAACAACTTCCACACACACAACCACAAATTTCAACAACACAACCAACAACTTTTCTCGGAATTAAAATGAGAAAGAACCAACCCAACACTATGATCTCACATACCTTAATAGGGATCACCCCCGACGAAAACCACGACGATCTTTACGGAGTTGCTTCTTCTCCTCTTCTCTCCTATTCTCTCAAGAACCCTAACTCTCACTTTCTAAAAAGGGAAAACTGATTTAAAATCAGTCTAAAACCTTAATATATATCCAAAAGAAATGGTTAGGGAAAAGACCAAAATACCCTTACAATTTTCGGACTGACTTCCCTTACCAACAGCCTAACTTCGAAAGGGCATACTCACTCATATAAACTCGGAATCGAGAAAACTCAGCGGCGTTAGAAAGATCACTCCACGGGCTTCGCAAACATAACTGGAACTACACCCAACTCATCCTGAGCTAGGAGTTATGGCTGTTCAAAGTTGGCCAAAAACTCACTTTTTCCCATACTTAACCAAATTTTCCAGATTTTTAAATTCTTTCCAAAAATGACTATTTCCAATTCTACGCCTCTTCATAGTTATTTCAAATTGCCGGATGTTACAAGGACTGTCTGGGACCGAACATGGGTACATCCTGTACCCAAAGTCAACAACCCAACCCAAAGGGATCTTGTACTTGTAATTCCAATGTCAGGATGTACCCATGTTTTGTCCCAGATAGTTCTTTTAACATCTAAAATGCGATTCATATAGTATTTCTATCCAGGCAATGCTGAAAGAGTGTCATCAATGCATTACCTGGAAATATATGTGATGGTGTTATTAGGCAATGGCGACAATACCAATTTCACATTCTTGCTCATTAATCTTAATTTAGCTTCTGCATTAGTTATCTTCGGTTATTATCTATATGAATCTTAATATCGTGTCAGGCAATGGGCTAGCTTGGGGTCACTTAAGAAGCGCACTATGTTACGACTAGGGGTACCCTCGAATTGTGACACCATAAGTTTTGTTCCACACAATTATTTCACTCCCAAATCTTATCCATTTTAAGATTCATCTTCTTTCATTATTTTTCTGTTGATCTTAGTACGTATTTTACCAATGGGTTCATGATTGCCAATTTGTTAGTTTACGGAGAAGGAAGAACGTAAAAATTTGGTATCTCTTGTTATTGAACAAGTGGAAACACCAGTTTGATAAACAAGTAAAGAAATATTAATGAAAGAAAAATTACATACTTCATTATAAATCCAGACTAGTTTATAGAGTTTACAAGACAACTGAAATAAAGAAACCAACTCCTAAGGATAAGGGATAACATAGAAACTAATTAATTGCTAAACAGTAAATAACTACCCTACAATACAGATAACTTGGACAGTTGCAGTTCTTATGCATATTTCTAACTCTTTTCAATATTAACAACTTCACTCTTTTGCACTGCTACTTCTGATTTGTTGAGAACTGAAATTACATTATATATCATATGAACCCTCTCCCTATTGATTTACTACTAAAACTTGTTGGATCTCCTTATCTTCTGCGAAGGTCTCATTAACATGTGAACTATTTTCCCCCTCATTCTCATTCATATTAAGCTGCTGATCAATTATTGCATTTTGTTGTGGTGTAGGAATTGTAATCAAAATTGAAGTCATTGCAAGAGCATCTTGCTTCTGCATCTGAAACTTTCATTGTTGATCAAAATCTACCACTGTAATTCCCTATTCTCTCTGGAAATTTCCTTTCTTCTTCATTTTTAATCTTTGCAATCTCATTTTGTTGTTGTGGTGCAAGGACTGCTAGAACTTTTGAGGAAAGTACAATAGTATTTCGTATACCGAAAACTTGGTTGAACCAAGCTTTAGCTGATTATTCCTGCTGGATCATTCTTTCACCTTTTGTTTTATCAATTTTCAACATTCTTCTCATTTGTGTTACTGTTGGTTCTGCTAGATGCTTAAACTGCATGGTTGTGAAATGATTCTCCTAGCTCTTTAAACCTATTTTCCACCATAGGTAAGGTTGAGGAAGATGCAGCCTTATTTTTGCTGGGATTTCTATCATTCACCACATTCCACACACCTGGATCGCCTACCACTTTACCACTAGATAGAATTCTAGCTTTCCGCTTTTGAAATCTGTGTAACCATGGTTGTGGTTGTTTCTTAATCTCTATCCTCTCAACAATTTCTCTTTTGTTCTCACCTTCTTAATCCTTATGGTTGTGGTTGCCAATTCGATACTCCTCCTTGCTGTGCCCTTGCATTCTGCATTCTTCACAGTACTTTGGAACATAGTCATATCTAATTTGAATTAGTTCAGTCCTCATTTTCCCAGTAGCTTCATTTACAATGTCCATACGAATAGATTTGGGAAATTCTCCTTTAATATTAAGCGGACAAATAAACTTCCAGTCCTGCTGGTGAATCAAACAAGTGAAACTCAAGCAAATTTCGAGCTTTTATTTCTACTGCAACAATTCACATGAACCTTTTTATGTTGATTCAGATTGGGACACACTAAGATGGAATAAAGGTAGAAACAATCTATCAAAGTTAACTCAACAATTGAAGGACACTTGTTTATAAAGTGGGAGAAAGTTGTGCGAGAAATAGAAACGTGATCGAAATAGATCTTTTTCAAACAATGAAACTCCTAACTATCATCCTCATCAATATTGCAATATATTAAATACAGAACAGTTAATAATCTGGACTCAAAAACTTCAGGGGAAAACTGGAAGAAAGCAGAGGAAGTTGGTACAAACAAATAGAATTCCGTTACCAAATGATATCCGCCAGAAAATTCTCTGTTCTTTAACTCTGAAACAGAGAGCAATTTGGTGCGACAATTGGGTCCCCTATGCAAGTTTCTGCCTACTGGTATTAGTGTCCGTAATGTCATGGTTAAAGAGGTCCTCAACAATGAAAGATGGAACTGGAACATTTTGCTGAATCAACTTTCCAATCAGACTAAGATCATGATCACAGGTTTGGTCCCCGTCTAGTGAAGGCAATTTCACTGTGGCCTTGGCCTGGATATTGTCAACACAACTTTTAACAACTCAGGATGAAAAAAGAGTTCTAGAAAAGGGAGCCAAGAAGAATCTCTGACTTTGCATTACCTGGCTATGATGCTAAGATTTGAGTCTTAGCAGGTTTGTCCGGATTAATATATTTCATTTTCGTTTGATGTAAAACAGTCTGCCTGTAAACTGTCCAAATATAGCCTGTGGTCGAGGGGCTTCTCTAATGGAAGTGCCTGAATAATAAAGCATGAAGAGGCTTCGTAAGTATACATAAAAAAGTAGAACCGACACATCAAAGGTAAGTATATTGTAGACGTTAACAAAAATAAACAAAATGCAACATCGATGTGTATTATGAGGCAATTACCATTGGAATTCCATACGGTATTGTTTTGTAGCTGATTGGAGGATCTTAAAATCTTTCAAGAAATAATGCCAACACATTTTATTACTATGCTTACATCGCTTGCTGCTTTCCGATTTCCTTTTCCAGTTTTTCAGTTCGTCTAATAGGACCTACATAAACATAACGTTGGAAAAATGGAGAAATATAATTGAAGATAGAAAAATATTAAAGTGAAGATAACATTGTGGGATACCTGTGTAAAGTTATTATACTTTGGTGCATCTGAATTCACTCCTACTAGCAAAGTCCGCGGATAGAAGTAACTAATCAATTCATCAATCAAAGATTCATATCTTGGTATCCACGGCATGAGTATTTTCAAATCTATGTTCTTGAAACGAAGTGGTTCAAAGTTACTTCGAAGATTTCCCGAATGAGATATTACTTCCTTCATAGACAATGAGAAGTAATATTCAACACAAATTATCAAACTTGAAAGAAAATTGAGTAGAGAAAATGTTTTGAATTACTCAAAGTAAACACCAACATAATTGAGCTATTTGAATGTACATACCATTGATTCAGTCGTGTCCGTTCCCAATGACAACATGTCGTTAAACTTAATGATTGCACCAACATAATTCAATCCCATCTCAACTTCCATTAGGTTTGAACACACCAAGGCACACGAGTTTTGAAAAATAAAGGAATCGAATATCTTGAACCAATGTAAAATGGGATTAACAATGAAAACATCGTCCAAATCAAGCACGTCAATTAAGCTCAAACTCTCCAATTCAGGACTCATAATTTTGATTTTATTCAATCCTTTACCTAAAGGAAGACATAAGGATTTTATGGAGGAAACCTCATGACGAAAACGGTGGGGAATGTTTACACAATTTAGATTCAGGACTTGTAGCTTAGTACAAGCGCACAAATCAACTTCCAGTTCTGCTGATGAATTAAACAAGTGAAACTCAAGCAGATTTCGAGCTTTTATTTCTATTTCCTTTAGATATCTACGGCCACAATTCATATGAACCTTTTTAAGTTGATTTTGATGAGGCACTGAGACGGAATAAAGGTAGGAACAAGACATCAAAGTTAATTCAACAATAGAAGGGCACTTGTTGATAAAATTGGATAAAGTTGACGAAGAAATAGCAACGTGATCAAAATAGATCTCTTTCAAACAAGGAATGATATTCTTGATATCATTCTCATCAATACGACAATATTTTAAATGCAAAACAGTTAATAATCTCGACTCGAAAACTGCAAGGGAAAATTGAAAGTAAAGCAAGGTAATTGGTACTAACAAATAGAATTCTGTTATAGTAGTGTTGTCTGAAGCAAGCTTTACAATGATAGGGCGGAGAGTATGACAGTTTCTACAGGATTCGAGTTTATCTCGATAGCAGTATCCACAGTATTTGTGTGAATCATGATGTGTTCTTACAAATTTGCAATCGTCCAATGATGTTATCATGTAATGCCAATTTCTCGAAACAAAACAAGCTGTTGCTCTTTCTTTCAGATTTAGGCAAGAAAGGATTTTCAGACCGATATCATTTGGTAACTCTGACAATATATCATCACAAACAATGGAGGCCATGAGACAAATTGTGTTAGTGGTTTGTAGGGTTGGACATACATATAATAAAATAGGTTTAAAAAAAACTTAAAGACTCTTATTAGGTTAGGAGTTCTAAACTATATAATTACCACCAATTAATTTTTTATAGGTTTATTAATTTAGTAAAAAAAAAAAGAATTGAAAATAGGAAAACTTCAAATAAAGACTCCTGCCTTTTAAGTTTAGGAGTCTGTTGTGAACACGGCTGGCCAAGCTATTGGGCCTGAGGATAAACCACAAAGAGGCCCAAGAATTAGACAGTCTAATACTAGTTTTGCTTGGGATCCAGGTTGAGTAGAGTTTAAATGGTTGTCATTGCGGTTTTTGGAGAATTATGCTTGAAGAAACCGTCTATTCCTCTCAGGTTCTTTCTACAGTCTTAACTTCTCATCTCCATTCATGTATGTATCCTTAGTTACTTGTTACTTTTCATTGTACTTCAAGAGTTTTAAGTCTTATTATATAATGTGTAAGTATCTGTATTGCGAGTTGGAGTAAACCTATCACAATGGAATTTCAACGATTTTGTGGCGAGAATCCAAAGTTATGGATTTCTCATGAACGCTACTTTGAGTTTTATGAGATTACAGAAAACCATAAGTTATCTATTGCCTCGTGCTATCTCGACGGGATAGTTTTGCAGTGGTATCAATGGCTTTTCCAGAACAAACAACTGGCAAATTGGAAACATTTTACTGAGAAAGTATTGATTCGCTTTCGTAAATGTCATCCCGAATCACCAGAAGATAGCCTGTCCAATCTGCAGCAGTGGAGCAATATAGAGTAACAAATTCACGTTTGTTTCAAAAGTATGATGAGAAATCTGAAGGCAAAAGCAAAACGGATGTGCACAAGGTGTTGGACGAATGTTTAACTAGTTACTGCCCTACAGTATTTGCTGAAACGCAAACAGACACTCAAATTGAAATGCCTGGTGAAGAAGCTACAAGTATTGAAAATATCGCAGTCCAATTTTTCAATGGACATCCCCAAGGAGAAAAGTCAGAGAGGTACGTTAATACAATTTATCTTGATCGTGTTTCTTGAGAGTGAAATTTCAGTGGATGAAGTGATACCTGATGTGGAGTGTGGGGGAGAAAATCATGATGAAGGTGTTCTACAAGTGGTGAGTGTAACAGAAATTGCTTTCTCAATGAAATTCTGTAAGGGATGTTCCACCATAGTTATGGACGAATTCAAGGAAATCCTTAAGACATCGTCTTTTTATATTGCTAATACTTTCATTGATCAACTCAATTTCAATTCAACCTTGGTGCGACTACCTCCGTTGTCCCTGTTCATGGAATTGCATCAAATCTCTATGTATGGGATCCCGGAATTAGTTTCGAGTTCCTGTTTCGAACAGGTTCTAATACGAATGTAGAGACACATGCATTGTTTGAAGAAATTAGAGAAACTAAAATTGATGTTGGGGATATTAGCGACATATTACTGCAAGCAGATAAAAGTGACACTAATGATTCACCAATTGAAGGAGCAAATTGTACATGGTTTTGCTTGCACCCAACAACGCATGACATGACGTTGGTACTATTAGAACCTTTGAGTTCATATTCCACAATTACAGGTGGACAAACCTTGTCTATTGGGTTCTCTGTTGGGTATAGCTATAATGCATCCAAGAGTCTTTGCATTGCAGGGGATGTAAACCTACTAGTCCTATATGCAAGTTTTGATTTTAAACATGAAGATTGTGTGATATACTTCAAGAAAACATTCGTTCGGCCAAATATATTTTGTAATGATCTTGGATATTTTATTCATTTTTTACTTTCACAAGACTTGATAAGTTGTTCTTCAAATGTGAAAGACATAGTGCAGGCACATCCTAGCGTGAATGATGGCCAACGATCTAGCCATAAATCTGGATTCCGTCAACACATTGGCGTTGTATATTTCTACTATCTTGTTGGATCTGCCAAACGTCCTGACTCAACCTTCTTTTTCCTTGCTTCAACCGAGCTAGTGTTTACGAAAGGATTTCTCGTCGAGAAGGATCATGTTCTATCAGTAAAATGTCGAGAAAGTTACAATGCGGATGGCCTTCTAGCGAGTGCTCCATATGCAGATGTACACGAAGATGCAAAGCACAGCCTCGAGAATGATAGTAAACTGCCTTGGACATATCATACTATTTGCCATGTCTATCGTCAGTGTGATTGTTGTTACAAAGAAGCAGTACTCAGTGAGACAAATTTCTCAACGGCATGGAGTCCTTTGTCATCTATTATTTGCACGCACAACAAATAGTGTATTGCACTTTATTATATGGAGAAATCAGGGATGAAGCTTCCTTACTCTTTTACTGGTGTTTTTCTGCCATCTAACTTGGTCAAGCAAATGGTTGTTCCTAGGATTGGTTTTAGAACTGCTGGATCTTTCTATCTATCTGTTCGTTTGAACACTGATCTAATTCAAGCCAATGTGGAAATTCTAGCTGTTCCAGGTTCTTCATCACTTCTTAGAATTTGTAACATGCTTCTTGAAGTTGCGGTTGAGCTGCAGGTGTCACTGCCTTCTATGCTTTATCACATCGCCAAAAATTTACACAAAACAAATGTTTTTGTGTTGAACTTTTCTAGAGAAATTGTTTTACAAGAGTGTTATATTTTCCTCGTTATTTTGGCTCAACTTGAACCTTGAGGACTCATTTCAGAGGGAAGTATTGTTGTGAACACGACTGGCCAAGCTATTGGACCTAAGGATAAACCACAAAGAGTCCCAAGAATTAGACAGTCCAATACTAGTTTTGTTTGGGATCCAGATTGAGTAGAGTTTAAATGGTTGTCATTGCGGGTTTTTGGAGAATTATGCTTGAAGTGAGAAACCGTCTATTCCTCTCATCTTCTTTCTACAGTCTAACTTCTCGTCTCCATTCTTATATGTATCCTTAGTTACTTGTTACTTTTCATTGTACTTCAAGAGTTTTAAGTGTTGTCGTTGTAGTTTGGCTATCTTATTATATAATGTTTAAGTATCTGTATTGAGAATTCGGGTTTGTTTCAGAGTCCTTAATCTTTGTGTAAATATAATTAGGAAATAATACTCATGTACATACAAAACTTCAACTTCAAATCAACCTAACAATGAACATCAGGGCGTATCCATTGACAAATTTAAGGCATGATTAGTTGCTAAGGGATACAATCAAAGGGAAGGATTGGATTTTTAGGAAACCCTTTCACCAGTGGTGAAAATGGTCACTTTACGAACAGTGATTTCTATGGCTGCAGCCAAAGGATGGAAAATACACCAAATGAATGTCAACAGTGCTTTTTTACGAGGTGATCTATGTGACGAAGTGTACATGACAGTAGCCCAGGGTTTCACGGACACAGGGGACAAGCAGAAGGTGTGTAGGTTGCTTAAATCTTTATATGGGCTTAAACAAGCTTCTCGTCAAAAGAAAAACAAGTTCACATCAGCTTTAATAAACGCTGGCTTCACTCAGAGTCACCATGACTATTCTCTTTTCATTAAGAAAGCAGCAGAGAAGATCGTGGTTGTCTTGGTCTATGTCGATGACCTGTTAATTACAGAATGATTTCCAATTGATTGCCGAGACAAAATTGGTATTTGCAGACCAACTTTAAGATTAAAGATCATGGTGATCTGCGTTTTTTCCTTGGCATTGAGTATGCCAAGAACTCGACAGGCATAGTCATGCATCAAAGGAAGTATGTGTTAGAACTCGAGCAGTTAGTTAGTTGCTAATCTCGGTTAGTTAATTAGTTCACTAATATTCCAGCTGTATACAAGGTTAAAAATGCTCAGGCCGATGAATCAAACAAATCTTACAGAGGAAAACAGAGACAATATCTGTTTGTATTTAACCATCAGTTTTCATGTGAAAACCAAAAGAAAACCTATACGAAACTAATCACTATGACAACAAAAGCAGTCTGCCTGTAAACTGTCCAAATATAGCTTGTAGTGAAGGCTTCAAATCTTACAGAGGAAAACAGAGACAATATCTGTTTGTATTTAACCATCAGTTTTCATGTGAAAACCAAAAGAAAACCTATACGAAACTAATCACTATGACAACAAAAGCAGTCTGCCTGTAAACTGTCCAAATATAGCCTGTGGTCGAGGGGCTTCTCTAATGGAAGTGCCTGGAAAATAAAGCATGAAGAGCTTCGTAAGTATACATAAAAAAGTAGAACCGACACATCAAAGGTAAGTATATTGTAGACGTTAACAAAAATAGACAAAATGCAACATCGATGTGTATTATGAGGCAATTACCATTGGAACTCCAAGATGTGTTTTCTTGTAGTTGATTCGAGGATCTTAAAACCTTTCAAGAAATAACGCCAGCACATGTTATTATTATATTTACGTCGCTTGCCGGTTTCCAATTCCCTTTCCCAGTCTTTCAGTTCGTCTAATAGGACCTACATATTCATAACGTTGGAAAAATGGAGAATTGAAGATAGATAAATATTAAAGTGAAAGAATGAAGTCATAACATTTCGGGATACCTGTATAAAGTTATTATACATTAGTTCATCTGAATTCACTCTTACTAGCAAAGTCTGCGGATGAAAGTAACTAAAAAATTCATCAATCAAAGATTCATATCTTGGTATCCGCGACATGAGTATTTCCACATTTATGTGCTTGATACGAAGTGGTTCAACTTTACTTTGAAGATTCCCGAAATGAGATATCACTTCCTTCATAGACAATGAGAATAATATTCAATACAAGTTGTCAAACTTGAAAGGAAATTGAATAGAGAAATTGTTTTGAATTACTCAAAATAAACACCAACATACCTTTGATTCAGTTGTGTCAATTTCCAATGGCAACATGTCGTTAAAACTTATGATTGCACGATTATTCTTCAATCCGATCCTAACTTCCATTAGCTTTGAACAATCCAAGGCACACGTGTTTTGGAATGTAAAGGAATCGAATATCTTGAACCAACGTAAATTGGGATTAACAACCAAACAAAGTATCATCCAAATCAATTAAACTCAAAGTCTCCAATAGAGGACTCATAATTTTGATTTTATTCAATCCTTTACATAGAGGAAGAGATAATGATTTTATGGACGGAACCTCTTGAGGAATGTTTGCACAATTTAGATTCAGGACTTGTAGCTTAGTACAAGCGCACAAATCAACTTTCATTGGTGCTAGTGAATTAAACAAGCTAAACTCGAGCAGATTTCGAGCTTTAATTTCTATTGTTTGTACATATGTACTGACCTCACAACTTACATGAACCTTTTTAAGTTGATTCATATCAGGCACGGAGACGGAATTTAGGGAGGTACAATCTATCAAAGTTAAATAAACAATTGAAGGACACATGTTGATAAGTTTGGAGAAAATTGTGGGAGATATACAAACTTGATCGAAATGGATTTCTTTCAAACAAGGAAACTCCTTAATATCATTCCCATTAATTTCGCACAATTTTAAATGCAAAACGGTTAATAATCTCGAGTCAAAAAGTGCAGGGGAAAATTTGAAGAAAGCAGAGGAAATTGGTACAAACAAATACATTTCCGTTAAAGTAGTGTTATCTGCAGCAACTTTGATGACAGTGCGGAGGGCAGAGCACGTTCTACAGAATTTGAGCCTGGAAGATGGAATGCAATTGCAGTATCCACCGTATTTGATTGAAGGGGATGTTTGTACAAATTTGCGATCGTCCAATGATGTTATCATGTGATACCAATTTCTCGAAACAAGGCAACTTGTTGCTCTTTCTTTTAGATTTAGACAAGATAGGATTTTCTGACCGATATCATATGGTAACTCGGAAAATATATCATCACAAACAATGGAGGACATGAGATAAACTATGTTAGTATTTTGTGGGGTTGGAGATACATATAACAAAAAAACTTAATAGTTTACTTTAGGATAAATCATTCCTTATATAGGAACAAAAAAAAAAATCGAGCAGCAGATTCTTATTTGATTTAGGAGTTGTTACCAATTAATTTTTTATAGTTTCACTAATTTCGTAAAATAGGAAAACTTCAAATAAAGACTACTCCTGCCTTTTAGGTTTAGGAGCCCTTAATCTTTGTGTAAATATTAAGAAATAATACTCTTTTTATTTAGGAATAATAAATTTTTAAATTTACCTTGGCCTCAACTGACATCTTTGCTTTCAACTTTGGAGGTGCACAAGTAGGCATTTAAATTTGTATAAAGTTGAACAACTAGACACACATGTCTTGCCTTCTAGGTATAGGAGCCCTTAATCTTGTGAAAATATTAAGAAATAATACTTTTTTTATTTAGGAATAATAAATTTTAAAAAAATGTCATTTACCTTGGCCTCAACTAACGTCTTTGCTTCCAATTTTGGATGTGCACAAGTAGGCATTTAAGTTTGTATAAAGTTGAACAACTAGACACACGTCTTACGTGGTGTCCTACGTGACAATTTGCATCCCAAACAGAGGCGTATCTAGAGGGGTTTTGTGGGTTCACGTGAACTCATGCTCCCCTCTCTAGATCACATATAGTAGTGTTATTTTTTAAAAATAAAATAAAATAAAAATGTGTGAACCCACATTCAAAATATCATTTAATAATATGATGATGATTATTGGGTGCACCTCTCTAAATGAGGATAGAAATTTAAATCTTATATCTATGTTTTTTTTTTTTAAGTAAGACCTCTCCAAGTGGTTATTGGCAACACTTTTGGTGTTTCAACTATTTTTTTTCTTTTGTTTTTTTGGTTTAATCTTTCAAAAATTTCAAGTGTGATACATTGAAAATTCATAAAATTTTAGCACCGTAAATTTTTTATATAATTAAATCAAATGCGTATATTAAAACTTAAAACTAGTAATATTATATATTTGGACCTATAATTTTTTTGTAATAGTGCACCCATTCTTCCGAAATCCTGGATACGTCTCTAATCCAAAGGACACATTTATGTATTATGCCTAAAATGAATATTGAAGTATGTGTTTTATTAATTTGACATCTTAGGATATTCTTTCTATGCTTGCTCATTTGGCAAGATTGTATTAAAGTTAAGGACATTTTAATAGTTTACACAAATTGTGGAGTTTTCACAAATTCCAGTTATCATTGTAAATTAATTTGAGAATACTGTATGAATCCATTAAAACTTGAATCTGACATTGATGAACATGTGTACATGTCATACAAGGATTGGATCAGATGATACACCTTTTTCATAAAATGCCTTTTCTTTGATCATTTAGCCATGTAAATACCTTTTATTAAGCTTTGTTTGTTTCCAAAGAGAAGGTCAAAATTTTCGAGATTTTCAGCAAGAGTTGTCAAATCAATCCAATTTCAGCTTGGAACTTTTTTAATATCTATTAGCCTGAATGAATGTAAATTTAACTAATTGATGATTGCCCTTATTCTTTCTCCCGCGGTTAGAATAGAAAAAGTATGACATTATAAACCGAGTAAAAGGAAAACAACTTATCGAATTAACAATGCGTAGTCACTATCCTCCCAAACACGTGCACTCATGGTTTTCGGTTGGGAGTTTGCACAAATGGAATTGCCCAGAATTGTTTGACATGTTTTTTCAGCGAAAAACATTAGTAGGAAGAAATATAATGGCTTTTTTTATTTCAGGACATTAATCAGGTAAAGTCTACCCAATGTACTATGACAATGCAAAAATTTTATATACCATCAGGCTAAATTACACAAAAGAATGTAATCACAATGACAAAAAAAAACAGTCATGGTTCAAATAAAGTCTGAAGTTGTCGAGGGCTTATCTTCTCTAACGGTGGTGCCTGGAAAATAAAGCATGAAGAGGTTTCGTAAGTATACATAAAAGAGTAGAACTAACACAGGAACTATCTACTAAGGTGGAAATAAATTCATCAAACCTAGGTATATTGTAAATGTTAAGCAAAACAAAACAAAATAGTAATATGAGGAAATTACCATTGGAACTCCAAGATGTGTTGTGTTGTAGTTGATTCAAGGATTTTAAAACCTTTCAAGAAACAATGCCAACACATGTTATTACTATGTACACATCTTTTGCTGCTTTCCAATTCCCTTTCCCAGTCTTTTAGTTTGTCTAATAGGACCTACGTATTCATAATATTATCAGTACAATGAAAAACCGGAGAAAGAGATCAATTGAAGATAGGAAAATATTGAAGTGAAGAATGAAGTCATAAGATTGCGGTATACCTGTATAAAGCTATTATACTTTAGTGCATTTGAATCCACTCTTACTAGCAAAGTCTGCGGATGGAAGTAACTAAACAATTCATCAATCAGAGATTCATATCTTGGTATCCGCGACATGAGTATTTCCAAATTTCTGTTCTTGATACGAAGTGGTTCAAAGTTACTTGGAAGATTTCCCCAATGAGATATTACTTCTTTCATAGACAATGAGAAGTAACATTCAACACAAATTGACAAACTTGAATGGAAAAATTGTTCACTCTAAAACCATTGGAAAAATACTAACTAGATGAACACGTAACGACAGACAAGATGTATTATCTATGGGCACATTAATAAGTTTCGAATTACTCAGAGTAAACACCACCATAATTTAGCTATATGAATGTACATACCTTTGATTCAGTTGTTTCAGTTCCCAAGGGAAACATCTCGAGAAACCTAGTGGTTGCACGAACATACTTCAATCCTATCTCAACTACCATTAGCTTTGAACACACCAATGCACACGAGTTTTGGAATTTAAAGGAATCAAATAGGTTGAATAAACCTAAATTGGGAGTAACAATGAAAGCATCGTCCAAATCAACTAAGCTCAATCTCTCCAATACAGGTCTCGTAATTTTGATTTTATTCAATCCTTTACATAAAGGAAGAGATAAGGATCTTATGGACGGAACCTCTTGAGGAATGTTTGCACAATTTAGATTCAGGGCTTGTAGTTTAGTACAAGCGCACAAATCAACTTTCATTGGTGCTAGTGAATTAAACATGCTAAACTCGAGCAGATTTCGAGCTTTAATTTCTATTGTTTGTACATATGTACTGATCTCACAACTTACATGAACCTTTTTAAGTTGATTCATATCAGGCACGGAGACGGAATTTAGGGAGGTACAATCTATCAAAGTTAAATAAACAATTGAAGGGCACATGGTAATAAGTTTGGGGAAAATTGTGGGAGATACACAAACTTGATCGAAACGGATCGGGATAAAAGTCTGAAAAATACCCCAACTTTGATCGAATTTGCTGTATGATACTAAACTTTCATGAGGACCTATTACCTCCCTAGACTATTTAGTCATCTCCTTCGGCGAGTTCAAATGATATTCACGCATGAAACATGATTTATAATTATCAAATTTGTGTTCAATATGTACATTTAATTTTCAACAACATATAAAAAGTCGGTACTAGTCCTAGTTAAAGTGTAAAAATGAAAGTATCGGACAAGTTCAGGAGGCCATTTTATGTATATTTCTGTAAGTTAATATTCCTTCTTATGAAACTATAATTCATCCTCAGACAGTATAATAACAAAACCTAGAAAATAAGATCACAGGCTCCTAAAAAGAAGATATAAAAAAAGCTTTATCAGTATTTATCAAATTTGTTCATATCTAACGAAATGCTATTAGATCAAATGACAAAGACATTGTTAATAATAAAAAATGACTTTTTCCCAAATGAAATGAAATTGGATTCATGTTATAGGAAGAGAATTGACAGGGTGGTAGAGTCGTGGAAACGCCCTGAGAAGCCTGAAAAATATAGCATGAAGAGGCTCCTCTTCTCTGGCTTCTGCTTACCCTCAAGTAAGATCATTAATCCTCTATCTGAAACTATTAACATGTTGCTCTGATGTTAAGACATGGATTTTACTTGTGCAGTAGGAATTACCTGCCAAATTTGAGACTTTTTCACATCTATTGTTAGTGATGAAGTATCTTTTCCCGTGTTTCCCTAACACAGTGATTGTCTTCTAATATAGGTATATCTTGATTTTGGGTTTGCAATTCCTAAACTTAGCTTCCATGGGATGATATCATCAGTGAAAGAACTCCTGAAGCTTGCTCCAATGAATAAGGTTGTTCATGTACTTACAGATACATTATGTTCTCCAGTTCAGGCTTAGGATTTCCATTTATTCGTAGTTGACTACTCTTTGAGGCCCCATTTAAAGAGAATATTTTCCTAAATAATGTTCGGATTTCAACAGGTTATGTTCAGCACTGACGCCATCGCATTTGCTGAAGCCTTCTATCTAGGTTTGGCCAAACTTGTACTTATCTTGTATCGTTGAAGTATGACATGACAAGTATTTGCACTGTTGGTTATATATATATATATATATATATAACAAGGTTGTATATTGCATACTTTAATATGCATTGCATTGTTAAACAGAAACATAAGATGTGCATTATAAGTTAATTACCATTGAAACTCCAAACTAATCTCATTAGCGCGTCGTCTTGTAGTTGATTCCATAATCTTAAAATCTTTCAAGAAATAACGCCAACACATGTTATTACTATATTTATAACGCTTACCGCATTCCAATTCCCTTTCCTAGGCTTTCAGTTGATCTAATAAAACCTACAAATACATTACATTATAAGTACAATGTAAAAAAAAAACAGAGTGAAAAATAAGAAAATATGAAGGTGAAGAATAAAGCCATAACATCGCGGAGTACCTGTATAAAGTTATACTTTAGTGCATATGATTTCACTCTCACTAGCAAAGTTCGCGGATGGAAGTAACTAAACAATTCATCAATTAGAAATTTATAACTTGGTTACATTAACAAGAGTATTAACAAATCAATTTGCTTGATTTGAAGTGGTTGATTGTTGCTCCGTATATTGTCTGAACGAAATCTGTCCTCCTTCATACACAATGATTAATAATATTCCACGCGAATTTTCAAAATTAAACAGCTAGATGAACACTTAACCCGAATTTAATAAGTTGTCAATACCTTTGATTCAGTTGCTGCATCAGTTTTGATTCAGTTGCTGCATCAGTTGTTAGAGAAAAGGTCAAATTATCACCCAAATTTTCTCCCAAAGCTCTCAAGTACCAAACCAACCTACTGATCGAGGTAACGTACTTAAATCCAATCTCGACTTCCATGAGACTCGAACCAACGATTGGACACGAGTTTGGGACTTGTTTCATATCTACTATCTTGAACGAACGTAAATTGGGAGTAACAATGACAGCATCATTCAAATCAATCATGTTACTTAACGTCAAATTCTCCAATTCAGGACTCGAAAGTTTGAAAATTTTCAATCCTTTGCACGAACGAAGAAACAACGATTTAAGACAGGGGAATGCTGAGGAAATATCTTCAGGAAATCCGATAGGAATGTACTCACAATCGATTTTCAGAACATGTAGCTTAGTACAAGCACTTAAATCAAGTTTCACTGCTAATGATCTTAACAAGTGAAACTCTCGTAAATTTTGAGCTTTTATTTCAATTGGCCCAATTCCATTACCACTCAAATGAACCTTTTTAAGTTGATTCAAATCAGGCAATAAGATTGGAAATACGCCAAGTTCGTTGTAGCAATTGATCAAGGTTAAATCAGCAATAGAAGGACAATTGTTGATAAGTTTTACGAAATTTGTTGGAGAGATTTGAACGGAAACAAAATAAATCTCTTTCAATAGATTCATCTCTTGAATATCATCAAATGCTTCATCCTCAAATTTGCAGTTTTTTAAACATAAAACGGTTAACAATACTCTTGATTGAAAAATTGCGGGGGACAATGCTAATGAGGTAACAGTAGCAATCAAATATAATTCCTCGAAATTGATGTTGTCGGAAGCAAACTTGACAACTATAGGATAGAGGCTGTGATAGCAGATTCGATGGACAATTCGAGAGCAGCAGTATGCACAGAATGTGCGGTTAGAAACTTGTGCTTGTAATACGTTGTCGTTGATAATGTTATCGTTAATGTTACACAATGATACAATGTCATGCCAAGTTTTACAAACCTGGGAAGCAATTGCTCTGTTTCTGAGATTAAGAGAACAGAGGATTTTGTGAAGGATATCATCTGGTAATAATAATGCAGTACTACTACTATTGGTGTAGCTATGCAAATTGCAAAAAGTAATGGAGGCCATGATGATTAGTTTGTAGGGTTAACAGAACAAAATTATCAATATTTAGGACATATTTTCCCAACTATATAAAAAAAAACTCCTAAAAAAGGTGTGTTATGAGGCAATTAGGGGTAAGAGTTTGATTTCTTAAAGAACAAGGTTTCTTTTTCCGATGAAAAATAGGATGTCTAATCTAAATTGTATTACACTTAATTAGGAGGGGTTTTTTTCTATATAATATTAAGATATTTAATATTATAATAATTAAAATAGTAAAAATATTTTTTGTTATTTTAATATACGTGTGTGTGAAAAATTGAATCGACCGATAAATCGAATGGAAAAAAGTGTTATGGTTTATTATTATTGGTTATTGGGTTAACAGTTTTGTAATGGTTTATAAAAAAAAAAATTATTGGGTTATCGGTTCGGTATTAATTTTTAATATTGGGTTATTGGGTAAATCGATAACTCATTAAGACTAGTAATTTACTACTTTTACTTGTACATAAATATTATATATTAATCTCATTGTCTTACTAGTTACTGTATTTATCCTTTAGCCTTCAATTCACACTTCACAACGACTTTGAGTTCACAACTTCACATTATACAAAACGTCAAAATCTAAAGTAAGAACCTTATTCCTCTTATTTTCTCTTTGTATTACACTTGTATAGTTCTTTTCATGTTATTTTATTATTGTTTCTATTTTATGAGCATTTGTAAAGTTACATTGTGTTGTGCTTAAATTTATTAGAGAAGTCATATATTTATTTTATAAGTATTTTCTTATTGGTTAAATCAAAAACTGAACCGTTAAGGACCAAAACCGATAAACCGAAAATCGATAAAAAAAATATCTTATTGGTTTGGTTATTGGTTAACATATTTAAAAAACAAAAATCGATAAACCGAACCGATAATACATAAAACCAAACCGACCGATGCACACCTAGTTGCATGTGTCTTCACATGGCATCAACGGGTATTTATGCCCTCTAACTTTGGGTCTGCATAAGTAGGCACTTAAACTTATATAATTGAATAAATAGACACATGCATCATATGTGGCATCCTATATGGCAATTTTTGTCCTACTGTATTATGTCACATATGACACATGTATCCATTTGTTTAATTTTATACAAGTTTAAGTGTTTATTTATGCATACCTAAATTGGAAGACATATATAAATATATGTTAGTTGAGCCCAAGTTTAAAAACATATTATCCTTAACAAATCTTTAATTTGAGTTATTTTATTAAATTAATTTTATTAATGATACATTAGAATTCTAAATTTAATTAGTATTTCTTTATTTGTTATTTCAGGAAAAAGGTAGAAATGGAAAAATATAACAAAAATTCTCTTAATTTCATAAATTGGACCAAACACAAGTTTTAGTGTAAATGATTCCCGCAGATATTGAGTTCCTATGTCTACAAGTACGGATATAATTAAGGAAAAATTACCTAACTATACCTACATCATTACCATATATACTAATTTTACCTCTACTTTCAAATAATTACATATATTACCACTTTTAATATTTTATGTCATATATTTTAAAGATACAATCAAAGAACCTACATCCCTTAAAATTAGGATTGGTTAATTATCTTTATATTTAAATTTCACATTTAATGTTTTAATGACAACCAATCTCCAACCCTATCAATATCTCCCCCACCCCTGCTAATTAACGTTTAGTCAAGATTTTTACTTCTAAAATTGTTTCTGCCGCAATCAACCAGAAGTTATGTACAAGTTATTCATCAATTTCTTGTTTCTTACCCTCTTTAAATTAAATGTATCAATGCATATTCATATAATTAATCTATAACTTTTCGTTTTCAAATTGTTACTATCCGAAGATCGCATCAACGACAGAGGTGATTAAGAGGTCGAAAGGCCCAATTGGAGGAGTGCTCATGTTAAATTTTCGGTAGATCTGGCCGAGGTCAGTTGGATCTAAGTGCAGCGAGCAATGAGCAACATCAACAAATTAAAAAGTGAAGCAAACACCGCCACGGTGAGATGCCCTGACCAGCCATGAACGTAATCGGTAAGTTTCAATAAGTGGAGATTTACGCATCTTTTTGACATATTATTGATGTATCTGACACATAATTGAGATACAATTATATGTATCTAGTTTTTATCAGTGTATCTTATTAAGTATGCATGTATCTAATCTTTCTTGGGTATTAATTTTGAATATTTTTTTTTGGATTAATGACATGATAGATACTCTATAATCGTGATTTTTATGTAAATTCATGTGTTTTAGTCACATTCCATATTTAGATACACATAATTAGATGTATATGCTTACCAGTATGTATTCGAGATACATGTTTTTTTGATATAACGTATTAAATTGATACTTGATACACCAAATTAATACTAGATACATATAAATAGATACGTGAATTTAATATTAGAGTATGTAAATAGATACATGAAATTAATACTAGATACCGTACAATCATGTATCTAAGTGTTTATTTTTATTGGATACATCATATGTTGATAATAGATACATCAAATTACTGAATTTGTTTATTTTTATTGAATACATCATATATTGATAATAGATACATCAAATTAATGAATTTATTATTTTAAGAGTAATAAGTTGAAATTAATCAAATTTTATAACCAAGATATACATGTTTTTATCTTTTATTAATAATATTAATGAATTTATTATTTCAAAGAGTAATAAAATAAAATTAATTAAACATAGATACACTCCTTGATTTCCGCCTTATAAAAAAGGATTTGATTAATATTTCTAGAATTAATTGTCCATGAATTAATTAAACATGTATCTCAACTTTTAGAACCGTGGGATACATGTATCTGGTGAGTAATGATACATGTATCCAAAGGAAGAAATATGATTTAAGAAGTAATTTTTGAAACTATCGTGAATTCTAGTAATTAGAATCCAAACTAGAGGAATTTATGTAGTTTGCCCTATAATTAATCTCCTAACTTTTAACGTGAAATATATTTATTTTTAAAAAAATTAATAAAAATTGTGATAAATAGTAGACAAACTCATAACTTTAAATACATGATAAATTCAATACAAATTAAAGAGTTAAAAATTACACCGTTAGAATCTAAATCGTAGATCCACCCAGCTTCTAGCCATAGTTCACATGAATCCTTTCAAATTCAATAAGATGGGGCACTAAAATAGATGAATAAAGATATCAATCAACTTTAAATCGTAAATTCACCTCAGTAGGAGCTGAATCCACCGATCTATTAAAGCATTTATAATTTGCTAGCTAATCATCAAAAAATTAACTAAAAAGTACTTATTTATTCATTAAATTAACTAAAAATGAATGAAAGAACAAACAAAAGTATTATTAATACATCAAAAACACCTCCAATATACAAAAAAAAAAAACAAATTTTACTTAGGCTTATTACACTTGTCTTTAATCCATTGGAAACCAGCAGTAGCACTTGATTTTACTTTTTTAACCCCAGTTGAAGCTACAGATTTAGTTTTCCCCAAAGTATCTCCAACTTTACTGGAAATCTTAGAACTATTATTTCCAGTTTTCTTGTCAAAACTTGTGTAGTTATTATAACTTGCTGGCTCTGGATCCCATTGATCTGCCCATGATGTCTCGTTTGAGTTGTACGCCGTATAGTTGTTCTTTCCAGCCATATACTTAGATGAAATCACGACTTCACAAATAAAATAATCGAATTTTGGATTGGAATTGAGATGAAGATTTGAAGAAACAAAAGGATTGTGATTTATTTATAGGTTGAATTGAATAAAATCAAATTCTATGTTGTTTTGGAGAGAAAAAGATGGGGGAATTTGATTCTATTTATAAACAAATTAGAGGTGTGGTTTATACGTGTATGGCTTGCGCGTTTTGACAAAACGTGTAGGAGATTATTAATTTGACTTTTTTAATTTATTTTATTTTTGAGTTGTCGTGAGAATAAATTAATTATTACTATTATTAAAAGAAGCTTCTTTGAATGGGGAAATTCCGGTGTTTTAACTTGTTTATTTACCAAATACTTTCATTGTCTAAATTTCACGAGTCAACCAAGTTTTTTTAACTAAAATTATTGTGATTTCTAATATTTTTTTATATTTTTTTAGGTGAATAAATTTTATTTTAAAAAAAAAAATTAAAAGCTTTTATATTTGAATTTACCAGTTTAAAGTTTAGAAGTTTGAATTTTAGATTTTTTATTATGTTATATAAATTGAAACCGAGTAAATAGTTAATATGGGGATAAATAATGTAGGAAAAAAAAATTAAAAAATTATGTATTAATTTAGATGTGCAATTGATAATTTTATGACATATATGTGTGTATCTTTATTCCTTTTTAATTACTTTAGATAAGTTGTTATCTGCAGAGAATTTTATTTTATTTTTAAGTGCAAGACGTGTCTCTTTAATGAACATAAATATGTATTTTTTGCTTTTAGTATTATTTTGTTTGTGGTCAATTTTGGGTTCTGTGTGGTTGAGCTTTAGTGTACGCACTTCATATTTTTGGGTGGCGTTTAATCATAAAAAAAATATTTTTTTTCGATTTGAATTTCAAAAATTATATTTAATTATAAAATTAAAAACGATCCGAATTTTGATTTAGATTTTG
This sequence comes from Solanum tuberosum, assembly GCF_000226075.1. Taxonomy (NCBI): domain Eukaryota; kingdom Viridiplantae; phylum Streptophyta; class Magnoliopsida; order Solanales; family Solanaceae; genus Solanum; species Solanum tuberosum. The sequence continues at coordinate 75,935 of NW_006239166.1, forward strand.
AAATGCATCACAAAATTATTTTTAGTTTGAAAATTAAAAATATATTTTTTAAATACTCATATTTTCATAGCCAAACTTCACCTTAAATTTCTAATTTTATATGGAGATGAGAGAATACATGTGAATATTTTAAGAATAATCTTTACTTGTCAAGGAGGTTTTCTTATTTTAAAGTAAGGAATAGAACAAGAAAATAAAAGCAACTTGAGATAACTGGATGAGAACATAAATAGTATTTCCTGCGGTTTAATTTATGTGCTTTAGTTATTTTATGAATAGTTAAATATATTTTTCTGTGATATAATGATAAATAAAAATAAATAGAAAAATATATCTAAAGTGTGTTTAAGATAATAATAATAATGTATAATATATAAATATATCTTTTAACTTGGTTTTGGTTAGCATGCATGTACGTCTTCCGACTTTGAATGTGCACAAGCAAACACTTAAACTTGTATAAAATTGAACAAGTAGATACATATATTCTACGTAGCATAATACACACAAGACATCATGTAGGACATAAAATTATTATGTAGAACGTCATGTAGGAGAACACGTCTATTCATTTAATTTTATACAAATTTAAATACTATATATACACACAGAATTAGAGGATATAAATACCAAGAAAAGCTAAGTTAATTTTATGTTCATATGGAGAAACTTTTCCTCAAAAAGTGGAACTTTCCTAGAAATGAATATAAAATATGCCTTCATATATTGTGAGGTCGATTACCAAATTCTCTTCCTACCACTATTTTTTAGTAGCCATGTTTAATTAGTTAATTAACTAATTTATAATTCATTAAATTATCCTCTTTTCGCTTATATTAACAATTACTTTAATTCAAAAAGAATTATCAAAATAATTGTTATTTTAGAATTCAAGAGTAAATTAGTAGTAATTATTTCTAATAATATTTATAATATTAAAGAAGAACGTATAATATTTAAGAATTAAAAATCGATTTCCTTTTATTAGTTATATATTATTTGATAAATTATACTTTTTATATATTTTGTTGTTAATGAACATGAAATAATTGTTAAATAGACATTGAACTTGACTCCATATCAAAAGAAGTTAGTTCGAAAACTAAAAATTGTTTCATTCATATAAAGAGTTCAAAAAATTCATCCATCTCCAATATGAGATTTTATTCATAAAAACGATGAGGGATACGTAACTACTTCTCTTAGTCATTTTTAACTAACACTAATGATTAGAGATACGTATGTCATATTAACTAACACTAATTATGAAGGATACCTAACTACTTCTCTTGACCATTTTACCTAACACTTTATTGTAAAAAAATAAAATATTATATAGTTCTAAAAATTGGTATTTTCTATTATTGAATTTTAACCAACACTTTTGTGCTGCTAAATCTTCTCAATATAAAAGTTTATTCTTTTATATATTTTATTTTATGTGACAATAAAAATATGACTTTTCAAAAATATTAAAGTTATCGTGAGAATAAATTAAAGAAACTTTTTGTATGGAAAAATTTCAAAATAAAAATGAGAGAATTTTACTTTGAATAAAGTTTTCATCTATCTAGTGCAACGCGTCTTTTACTTTAAACTAAAAGGTTCCATCATCCTTCGCCTAAGATGATTCCGCTCACGAAAAGCATTGCTTCCTTTGTCATTGATTGATGATGTTTCACTTTCTAAACCGGATTACGTGTTTGATAATAAACTAAATTTAATATTTTTTTTACAATAATTTACATTTTAAATATATATATATATATATATATATAATCGTATATGAACTTATTGTATATTCTCGAAACAGAAAATCTATGACCATATGTTTAAAAGTCGGTTACCGAATGTTCTATAATTCTCTTAAATTATATTTTTTTTAGCCGTCCATACTTTTTAAAAGTTGGCCTATATTCCTATAGCTAGGTTAGCTAACTCTATTGGCCATAAAATTATTAAGTTAAAATAAATGATAGTATAGATATTTTAAATAAATATTATAGTAGTTTAATATGTGATAATTCAATACATTAAAAGAGACTTTTAGTGCAAATATATATATATTCCTTTTTTAACAATAATATTTATTATCACAAATTTTTACGACTAATTGAGTTAATATCATTGCAGGTTATTGATCATGAATATATTTTAATCAATGTATTTAACCAAATTTTTTTATTGCTTCGAAAATAATACTTACAAGAAAAAATAAAAGGAATTCGAAGGTGGTGATTGCTAGTAATATATATTATATATTCATTTATTTTAGTAATCTGATTGTATCAACAGTGCGCAGTGACAAGGATGGACAGATATATCATTATAAACGCGGATTCACAATCGTAATTTTAAAAAAAAAATTGACTAAAATTAATAAATAATAATAATAGACACAAATTTATCACTTTAAAATATAATGAATTAATTATTAAAAGTACACACATATAATATTTTAAGTGGACTACAAATGCATGGTTCTTCCCCTAGAGATGTTCATGTTGACACTATACTATGTGTTATATTACAAAAGAATAACAAACCAAAAAATAAAAAAAAATACAGATCATGAATGAAACAATCAAACACAACAAATATTCTAATTAATGAAAAATATGTTACCCAAGTTTTTGTGTGTTAGACTTGTGACATTTGTCTTTAATCCAATTAAAACTAGCAGAAGCACCTGATTTAACTTTTTTGACTCCACTTGAAGCTACTGATTTTGTTTTTCCAAAAGTATTGGAAAATTTATTGGAACTTCCATTATTTCCACTTTTTTGGTCATAATTTTTGTACTCATAAGTTGGATTTGAATCCCATTGATCTGCCCATGATGTTTCATATGAATTGTATGCTGTGTAGCTATTGTTTCCTGCCATAAAAATAAACTCTTAATTTCACCAAATTTAAGGAAAAGTTAAGATTTTTCTTTTTCTTTTTGGTTGAATGTTTTGTTGTAATTTGGGATTTGATGAGAAAAAAAGGATGTTTATGTTGGCCCTATTTATAATTTTATGACAAAACGTGGCGTCCGTATTACTAATTGGACTACGATAGGAATATTATAAACCAAGAATTCATTTAATTAGAGAAACTTCTTTGAAGCAAGAGATCTAGTGGCGTGATGGATCGAGAATTTGTATTAAGGGTTTCAAAATATGAAGACATTTAAAGGAATTCAGTATCTACAATATATTATAGGTACATAATTAGATATACTTAATGTAACTATCATATATATTATCATTATCTATACTTTGAAAATATGATGTGTCTTATCACTAATTAAGAGTTTTCTACCAATATTGAGAAAAATGCACTTGGATACATGTGTTTTTGCTACCAGATACACAAAAATAGAGAGAGAAGCGAGTGAGATGGAGAGGGAGGCGAGCAAGATTCGTATGTATCCCAGATACTTCAAATCACAATAAATACATATATGTATGTATCTAGTGTGATTCGCATGTATATATCTTAGATATTATATATATGGAAGAGTGGCGAGCAAGATGGGATAGAGGTGAGGGAGGCTAGCGAGATTTGTTATATATTTCAGATACATTTGAATCTACTTGGATACAATGTATCTAGAGGAAATTATACCTTATTTTGACCTTTTGTATTCGAACGTATCTGATAAGATACGTAATATTGCAAATTAAAATGTATTTACTCCGCCTGCTTTAGTCTCAAATAGGACGCAAATTGAGGTGAACAGACTGGACCGAACCTCCCTACATCAAGAGCTTTTGGCTCTTCACAAGAGAGCACCCGGTCGTAACACCGGAAGTCTGCGCCGTTATTAGTTATTATTAAAATGATATAAATGAAATTTAAGTAAGTTTACACGTTGATTTTGAGTGGATGATGTATTTTTCAGAAGATTCTTTAATTAGCTCGTGGTACTATTTTATATGTGGTCAAATTTGGGTTCTGCATGTTTCTTGGTTTTTTGATATTTTTAATGTTGTCTATTTTTGTGTTCAGACAATATGATAATAAAATATTAATCAAGTGGGATTACAACGAAAACTCTTATTTTCAAAGAGGGATATTTTTTTCTTTTTCTCAAAAAAGGTAGAATAAGAAAATAGCAATTCAACGTTTGGATAAGAAGGGAACATGCGGCAAACTTCATTTTGTCAGCAATGATGTTTCACTTCCATTATGTTCGTTAATGATCTAGATCATTCTAGTCTCTAGAAGTTTCTAAGCAAAACTAAAAATAAGCATATTTACAAAGAGATGTCTACTTTTAGATTTTTCTTTATAGTAATCATACGAAAATAAAGAGGATAATTTTTTTTTCTTTTAACTTCTTACTGTCTGACTAGTTCGGATCAACATCACGTTGAGCCCCTTTCATGTAGAAGCACTCCCTATTCGGAAAAAAATATATAGTCAAAGCTCATATTTGAGACCTTAAATTAAGATCAAAAGAAATAGCCTCATTCGATCCACTGCAACATATTCTTTAATGAAAAAATATATACTTGAATCTTGACGTTATATGTTTTTTTGTGTATAGGTTTCTTCAAATGGAACTTTCCTAAGTCAAAGATTATGAATTGTCATAAAAATCCAATGAGTCTTTTATTCTTCCTCTCCTTGGCGTTCTCCTTAACTAGTATATGGCAAATAATATTGAAGACGAAATTAAGAATATCAATACCCCAATTTATTTTTGAGAAAATCATGTAATATTGCTGTTTTGACTTTATTGTTATTTTTTGTAGTTGTACTTTAAAAATATATATGAAAAATAGCGAATTTATGTATTTTTCTAATAGTACACATATTTATGTATTTAAAAATCTTAGTAGTGAGCATCTTTTAGTAAAGACGGTGATAAATACATAACATGCGCAAATAACATACAAACAACATATAATTTTAAGTGTTAATTCCTTCATACACTTGCATATCCTTCGTGTACAATTATCTTTCCAAACAGTTGGATTGCATACACAATTCAAAAATACATACATCAGATAAAATTGGCAAACTATAGCTTTAAATTGTATATATAGACCTTTTATTTTTTCTATACATCGAATAATTTTCTTTTAATCCAATCTATTCAAATTTAGCCCACCTATAGCCACCTCTATTTCTGTTCAAGGTGACTTTTTAATTAGGTGCTAATGAGAAGAGAGTTGTAAGACCCTTTGACTTGACCTTTGAATTCAAACAAGCTCCTAGTTCCATTTGAAAAGCATTATCTTATTTTATCATATTATCATATTTTTTAAAATTTTCTATCATTTGAAAAAATTACAAAAATATCTACTCTTTTCAATTTTCGGATACATCACTTCAAGCGATGTATCGATCGGGTACATCACTTTACGCGATATATTGGGACATACGCAACGTATCGGAACGTTGAGTGATGCATCCGAAACTGAGGCGCGATGTATCAGGACGTTGAGGGATGTATCCGAAACCAGAGCGTGAAATATTGGGACGTTTTGAGATATATTCAAATTTTATCAAATTTAAGAGATTTTTATAATTTAAAAAAGAATAGGAATATATAGAATATAATTAACTCTTAACAATTAACACTATAAAATTTATGTAAAATTCTCTTTTAAATACAGGTGGTAGATGAGCATGTTAGACTTTATTTGGATGGATTAATAATGAGTTGAGTTATAATAATTCGTCCAAATTACTTGCGCTGAAATAAATTAGAATGTGGTTCATAATCTACTCACTCCACCCCCGCCCAACTAATAGAGTTATTTTTTCTTTTAATTTTTTTAGAATCTTGTGAAGATATTGTTTTTCCTTATTACGACTACATATGACTCATCAAATAAAATATTTTTAAAAAATAATTTAATAAAATTTCTTATAGATCAGTTTGGGTTAAATATCAGCCCAAACTTTGATGAATTGAAATAGATAATTGAGCTAAAATTATCTAAATTCATAAATGAGTAAATTAATAACCAATCTAAACATAAACAAATTAAATAGGAGATTATAATTTCATAGACTAATTTTACCGCCTCTAATTTAAATTTACCATAACTAGCTAGACCAAAAACATTCCACCAAATCCCTTATCCCTCTTCATTCTTTTTCTTTTCTCTTATTCACTTAACCAAGACCATATAATAATATTTAAAAAGGTAAAATAAATTAGGTTCAAGAAGAAACATCAATTAACTATCAACTTTTCCTTTTCTTCTTCATAGATCAATTTGGATTGAATATTAACTCAAATTTTAATGAATTGAAATCGATTAAGCTAAAATAAATTGAATTAATAAATGGACAGATAAAAAATTAACTCAAACATAAACAGATTAGACGAATTATAATTTCATAAACTTATTTTACCACCTCTTATTCACTTAACCAAGACCATATACTATATAAAAAAAAAAAAAAAGGTGAAATAAATTAGGTTCATGATGAAACATCAATTAACTAACACCTTTGCTATTTTCTTTCCTTTCTTCAATAACAAGAAACATACACACCATCAACACAACAACCATAACATAAACCATTCATTTCTCCATATAAAAAGATACCTCAACTTCCTCACCAACAAATTAATCAAAGGCAAAAATTAATTCTCAAACAACAATAATAATCTTCTTCCCTTCCTTCTTTCCTTCTACCCCTCTTGAAGAAAAAAAAATTGTGAACAAAAAAATAGTCATAATTTTTTTTTCTTCTTGAGGTGGTTGAAGAACATTACATATAACACAATGAGTCTTGAAAGTCCATTGGAATCAAACACAAAAAATAATTATGAGCCTGCTGATCCTAAAAGACTCGGCGGTAAACCGAAACTTTCAAGGAGAGTTAGTGAGAAATTTGAAGTTGGAATGGAGAAAACAAAAATAGCAGCATCTGCAGGAATGAAGAAAGTTAAACATGGAGCAAGTGTTAGTGCTAATTGGATTAAGGTTAAGTGTAACAAGAATAAGCTATCTAACAAATAATTAATTTATTATATTATGGAAATTATGAAGATTATGATCATATAATTATTATTATTTTTAAAATTTGTTGGATCTCAATGTGTATGTTTTTTGATTCATTTTTCTTCTTCTTTATATCTTATTTTCTGGATTCCAATATTTGTTTTGAAAATTTTATTGTGTTTTTGATTTGAGAGTTTTATATGTAATGTACGTAGTCATTTTAATAAAGGACATATATACTTGATATATATTATTTGACAATTATTGTTTTCCTTTTTCGAGTCGATTTCATGATTATAAATTCAGGTCATATATTATGATCGGATTGAAAATAAGGTTATATACATTATCATTATAAAAAGCGATGATTCGGACTTTCTATATATTTATATATGAGTTCATGCATCTTTATATTTCATTTAGGATTAAGAATGTGTACAACGCAAATAGCACAATTTTGTCTAAACAGATCAATCAAATGAGGCATTTATAGATCTTCTCAGAGGCGTATTCAGAATTATGAAATGATGGATGTACTATTATGAAAATGTGGATCTAAGATATAAATTTGACATGTTTAACATTTAGGTTTTTATCACTGAAAACTATTGAAATTTTAAAATTGCAGGTCCAGAATTATTTTTATCTATCCAAACCACTTAGAGAGACGTTACCCAATTTAAGAAAGGAATATAAAACAAGATAAATAAAAGATTCAAATTTATAACCACACTTAGAGAGGTGCACCAAATCATCATCGCACAACATTATATGATACTTCAAGTGTGGGTTCACACATCTATGTTTAAAAAAAAAATTAAAAAATATGACACTACTATATATAATTTTAGGAGAGAAGCATGGGTTCACGTGAACACTGTGACCCCCTCCTGGATACGCCTCTGCTCATTTTTTTCCCTTCGTGTTTGCAAGGAAAAAAGTGACATTTTTTTTATTTGGATTTAATTTATATCAGTCAAATTGAAGAGTTTTAAAAATAAAAATCGCGCTTTGTGATATTTAAGCAAAGTGGAGTAATTTTATCGTTACGAAAATTAGTTTAGTTAATTTGGTGCAACAATAAAAAAAAAATTGACGACTCTAATGTACATAAAATAAATGTGCTAAAATACACATTTTTTAAAAATATACTTATCTTAAAACATAATTAGTCAATGATTGTCTTGTGAATTTAACTAGATTGCGTTTTATATGTCTATTTTTTCGTTATCTTGACAATTACAACATATAAAAAAAATTAAAAATGAAAAGAGCTATTCAAAAGGGCTTTGAACAAAATATAACAATACAAGAATTTAAATTAAACCCTCAGCCATCATTTTTAACTTAATGAATTTCATCTTTCTTCTATATATATTTAACTTAACTCCTTCAATTGATTTTATTATTATTATTATTAATATGGATTCCAAGTGGTGGAAAATGTCTATTTTTGTCACCTATTGGATCATGTTCATTTCTATTGTTGTTGCATTCATTGTTGCTTTTGTATGTACCATGCATCATTTTATTAAAGGAATTATAGTATACATACGACAGACGATTGATCAAAGACATAGAGCTGTACGTGTTGTGGATGCTTCACAATTCGAGAATTAAAGTCTCGATTTTCACAAGGCATGATCGATTGATGAATTTGGATGAGTTCAATTCTGACTGTCACTTGTACTAAGAAGATGATCGTGGCGTTTGCATTACGATCATTGTTATATATTGATCGTGCATGCATGGAGAGATTAATTAAGGGATTTTGAAGAGATTAGCTTTGGCATTGATTAATTAGGCCAAAAGCCCTGATTTCGAGCATGCATGGAAAAGAGAAATTTGTTGGAATTGAGAAGTATGATTGATTGACATATGGTGTAATATTGCTAGTTATTTCTTATGTTCAAATTTATGTAAAAAACTTTAATTTGCTTTAAAAAGAATGCTCTTTCCTGGTAATTTTTTAATTTCAATATTTAACATGATATAGTTAAGTGCATTAAATTTAAGAATATTTTGATATATTACGCAGATCATAAAGTCAAAAGTCCTTTGTATGTGACTTCGGCAACGATTAGATTAATAAGAAGAAACACATAGAAATAAAAGAGTAATAGTTCATATCTTTTTATTTAGGATCATAATGTGTCATATTTGTGTCTAATTGTGTCTCCTCAATACTTTTACCGGCTACATAATTTATCTCTTTTACTCATCATAGTAAACTTCTCACACCTCTCACTAGAATATTTGTGCATCTCATTTGCACACGTCAGAACCATCTCAAAAAGAATATTCAACAATTGTCATTTGGCTTCTTTTTACAAAGGTAGCTCTTTCTGTTCAAATTTATGTGACAATTTTCATTTTTTCTAGAGTCAAATAGTTTAAGTTTGACCGATAATTTGCGCATGAAATCTTCATAAAAATTTACATGAAAATTATATATTTGTAAACTACGTAAAAATTATTATAAGTCGCAATAATTGACAACTCAAAATATTTAAAAGATATATAAAAAATTTATGGTAAAAAATAGACTTGTTTGATCTTAAAATTTGAAATGTGTCATATAAATTGAGCCGGAAGGAGTAGTACTATTTTTTATGGAAAAACTACCTAACTAGACATACATCTCTACCATATAGACTAATATTACCTCTAATTTCAAACAATTATATTTATTATCACTTTTAATATTTTATACCATATATTTTTTTTAAATATAATTAAATACACAAATCCCTTAAAACTAGGATTGATTAATTATCTTTACATTTAAACACCAAAATTAATGGTCCAATTACAATTAATATTTTTTTTCTTTCTCATCAAGTTTCCCTCTGTCATCTCTCTAGAATTTGGTAAAATTACTTTTATTATGTATCTAGTTTAATTTTCATATGTATCTAATTGTAATTTTAATGTATCTAAACTTTATGAATTGTATTTGATTTTAGTCCGCCTAGATTTTAATTGTCCTATGTATCCATTATTTTTTTTCTGTATCTCATGTAATATTTTTATGTATCCTATCTTTATGTTATTGTATCTAAACTTCCAATGTCTTGTATCTACTTTCTGTTAATGTACCTAAGTCATTAATGTCTTGTATCTGATATGCTATTAATGTATGTGCATATGACGGACTGGGAACCTAAATAAGCCACAAAAACATAAAAGTGACCAAAATAAGCCACTACTTTAGGAAGTAACTAAAATAGGCTTAGTGGAAGAAAAAATTCCACTTTATCTAATATTCTAAACGTTTTCCGTTAGTCTCATAACGTGTATATTTTAATATATAACGGAATTATTTTCTACACTTTATAAAGTGGAACTTTTTCTTACACTTTATAAAGTAGAACTTTTTCTTACACTTTATAAAGTAGAACTTTTTCTTACACTTTATAAAGTAGAACTTTTTCTTACACTTTATAAAGTAGAACTTTTTCTTACACTTTATAAAGTAGAACTTTTTCTTACACTTTATAAAGTAGAACTTTTTCTTACACTTTATAAAGTAGAACTTTTTCTTACACTTTATAAAGTAGAACTTTTTCTTACACTTTATAAAGTAGAACTTTTTCTTACACTTTATAAAGTAGAACTTTTTCTTACACTTTATAAAGTAGAACTTTTTCTTACACTTTATAAAGTAGAACTTTTTCTTACACTTTATAAAGTAGAACTTTTTCTTACACTTTATAAAGTAGAACTTTTTCTTACACTTTATAAAGTAGAACTTTTTCTTACACTTTATAAAGTAGAACTTTTTCTTACACTTTATAAAGTAGAACTTTTTCTTACACTTTATAAAGT
>NW_006239166.1:88497-119530 GCF_000226075.1 Solanum tuberosum
AATTATAATAAACGGTATTTCCATCATGTATAATTTCGCCATCCCAATAAATCAAAACTCTAACTTTTGGTTTAGAAGACATTTTTTTTTTTGAGATTGAAATGAACAAATATAGAAAGTATGTTGTAGGTGCTACCAGTTAATGTTTGAACGTCCTCCTTAAATAGAGATTGGAGGATTTTTCAGAATAAAAAAATAAAAATACATAGTGTAATAATTTTTTCCGTTTTTATGATATGTCAAATCAATATAATTGTATGACAAACACTGCAAATGAGATAAAAACGTGAAAATATTCCTCTTTGTAAAGTGGAATTTTCTCTTCCACTTTGTAAAGTGTAAGATTTTCTTCCACTTTATAAAGTGTAAGAAAAAGTTCCACTTTATAAAGTGTAAGAAATAGTTCCATTTTATAAAGTGTAGAAAATAATTCCGTTATATATTAAAATATACACGTTATAAGACTAACGGAAAACGTTTAGAATATTATATAAAGTGGAATTTTTTCTTCCACTAAGCCTATTTTAGTTACTTCCTAAAGTAGTGGCTTATTTTGGTCACTTTTATATTTTTGTGGCTTATTTAGATTTCCAGTCCGCATATGACTCTCTGGTTATATCTAGTATGTTTATTAATGTGTTTGATATAATATCATTATATATCTGATTTTCTTATGTTAAATGTATTTAAGTTTTCATTGTCTTTGTATCTCAAGTTATTTTTGCAGCACTAGCATAATTTCAAATCGAAATGATGATGAATCTGGCTCAAAAATTACTTCACCATCGTTGCTACAATTCGAAATGAAGATTGCTTATTGTAAGTATAGAAATCAAGATTCAAAGAAAGAAAATTGAATTAATAGAAAGAAGAATATGTATACACTTTTTATGTTTCTGGAAAAGAAATGAACAAAATTCTATATATGTATTTGAGGTAGCATTACATGTATTTACATTATATGTAGTTTCAGTTCAACCTTCAACTCCCAATCGAACAATTGATATATCTCGCTCAAAAGATATTTCACCATTATTGCTATATTCAAAATTTTGATATTTAGTTGTTATGCATAATGCGCAATCGAATTTACGTCTTTTTAATTTTATTAAATATCTCATTCTCATCTTGTTTCGAATTTCCGTTATTGCAATCAAATTGTCTTCCATTATATATCTGATTTCATGCTTTTACGTGTACAATCGATTCCTAGTTATAAAATTTGTCAATGCTAAAGTCATGGACAAATTTAGTGTGTTTTGATTTGGTTGGCCATTTCTTTCGAGGAGGAATTGACATAGGGTGGGAGTAGTTGGCTTAACAAAGCAGCGCTCCAAAAACCAGTGTCTGCCAAGTCGTGGTCTACTAAATTATATTCCTATCAATTCTATAATTTTTGTATTCGATTTCAGAGATTCATGAACTCGAATGTCTCTACAATACTGTGATATTGGTCATTTAGAAAAAAATCTCAATACTTAAAGATACACAAAAATGAATTGATTAAGAAGATGAAATTTACAATTTCAGAAATACTAAGGTTTATGATTTCAATATTTTAGTAAAACTGGTAAGAGTTTGATACGAAAGAATCCTCTAAATCCATTATGGTTGTTAATTTCCCATCATTTACTCCATTAATTAAGGAAATAAGTTACGGCCTTTAATTTAAAAGTAATTAGATAGTGTATCTCGACTTTAAATCTGACGAATACATGTATCATGTATTCGAAGGCCGAAAAATGGTATATAGATAATATAAAAAACTAATGTAAATTCTAGTAATTAGGATCTGTGATTCATGTAGTTTGCTATTTTTTTATCTCAATTTGTATGACATTTTAAAAAAATAAAATTATGTAACATTTGATCAATAAAATATTAAATTAAACTAATTCAAGTTGGCTTTAAAGTTAAGCTAAATTAACTTCCCAAAACAAAAAGTGATTAACGTGGCACGGCAGAAATTACATGAACCCAGAGCAACAACAAACCCCTATGCCGGCGATTCCGATGGCGGCCGGCTGCCGGAGGATTCCGGCGTTGGGTTTCGGCACGGCGGCAGATCCTCCGGTGGAACCAGAAATCGTTAGAAGTGCAGTTGTTGAAGCGATCGAGGTTGGTTACAGGCATTTTGACACAGCTGCTCTGTACAATTCTGAAGAAGCACTGGGTGAAGCCATAAACGAAGCAATTAATGACGGATTCGTTGAATCTCGTGAACAATTGTTTATTACTTCAAAGCTATGGTGTAGTGATGCTCATCCTCAACATGTTCTTCCTGCTCTCAACAAAACCCTACGGTAAAATCCTCTTCGAAGAACTCCCAATTCAATTGTTATTGCTTTTATTTTAGAGAAAAGTATTTGAAAACACCTGAACTTGGTGCAAATTATTTATTGAATGTGGCGCAAATTATTAATTTTGTCCCAAAACTATGGACATCCTTAACAATACCTTCTAATTGACTAACTAAAATTAGATACACCCGATATGCAACATGGCATAACAAAGTGTTAAAAGTACCCTTAAACTTGGAGAGAATTTGGGGGGTGTTTCACTCATGTTGCAAGTTTGGAAATGTATTTAAGTTCAATTAGTCAAGTAAAGAAGTGTTTTTTAGGCCGTTTATAATTCAGGTACAAAACTAAAATTCACGCCGAATTTAGGGGAGTTCTCAATATTTCTCTTTATATTTTATTTTATGTAGTGCATTATTGCGATGAGTTCAAATGGAGCGACATACTAGTGAAATTTATATAACCGACCCCAACTTGTTTGAGTTGAAACATAATTGTTGTTGTTTGGACTTGTGCAGGAATCTTAAGATGGATTATATTGATTTATATCTAATACACTGGCCACTGAGTTCTAAGCCAGGAATTCATGAATACCCAATTAAAAAAGAGGACTTTATTCCAATGGATTTCAAGTCAGTTTGGGTAGCAATGGAAGAGTGTCATAAACTTGGACTCACCAAGTTCATTGGAGTTAGCAACTTTTCTTGCAAGAACCTTGCTGATGTTCTTGCCACTGCCAAGATTCCCCCTGCTGTCAATCAAGTATGTGAAAGAGAAAATATGTCGCTCGGACTTTCCAATAACGTTGTTGCACCCTTGTCAGATCCTCCAAAAACACTATTTTTGGAGGATCCGTCATGCACACAATGACATTTTTGAAGAGTCATAGCAACATAGGGGAAAAATCATAATCAAGCACTGGACTTACTTGAAAAGTAGTACTCCATTTGTCCCAATTTAAGTGTCTTAGTTTGACTGTGCAGGGAGTTTAAGAATAAAGGGTGACTAGAGTCGTGTGGACTTAAACTAAAGATGTATAGTCCTTTAAATCTTGTGGTCTTAAACTTGCCATGTAGATGTTGGAATTGGAAAACTTACTAAATATGGAAAAAGGCACTCTTTCTGGGAAAGACCAACAAGAAAAGTACGACACTTAAATTGAGACAGAGTGAGTAATTGTGTTTGATAAAATAAGGTTGAGTACTTAAATTGAGACGGAGGGAGTAATTGTGTTTGATAAAATAAGGTTGAGTAGAATGTTTTGTAGTGAAAAGATAGGATTCTGACTGAAGCTGTTCTTGATTTGCAAGGTAGAAGTAAATCCATGTTGGCAGCAACAGAAGCTAAGAGAGTTCTGCAAGAGAAATGGAGTTCTTGTTGTTGGATATAGTTCTTTAGGATCAATAGGTACCTTTTATGGAACCAACAGAGTTATGGAATCTGAAGTGCTCAGAGAAATAGCAAAGGCCAGAGGCAAAACCGTCGCGCAGGTATTCTAAGATGACTTCTAACTTTAACTACATTGACACTGTCGGTGCATATAACTTAAAATCCGTACCTGGAAAATCCAGGTTGCTTTAAGATGGGGATATGAGCAAGGCATTGGCGTGGTGGTGAAGAGCTATAACAAAGAGAGAATGAAACAGAACCTCGAGATTTTCGACTGGTCATTAAACGATGATGAGTGCAGAAAGATCAGTGAAATCCCACAAAGTAGAGTTTGTCTTGGTAAGGATTACACATCTCCTTATGGACCTTACAAGACAACTGAAGAACTCTGGGATGAAGAACTCTGATTACTGTAATTTCCAGAATGAACCATATCGTTCGAGTAATTCTTCTTGTTGTTATGTCTTCCTCCTGATTGTGCTAGTTGTATATATCAAGATAGAAATAAAAATGGGCAAAGATTCATCCAGTTCCTTGCTGTATGTTAGGAGTCTTTTTTTTTTTGAAATTAGTAATGTTGTATTCCTCAGCATTAAGGCTATGCTGGTGACTTCCAAAAATTCGTACATAGAGGGGCTAGGAAGGCTAATTACAAAGATCCTAACATATCTACTAGTTGCTGTATGTTAGGAGTCTTATAGTCTTGTTAAAAGTTTAACATGTCAGTAAAGAAAAAGGGCAACCTGGTGCATTAAAGCTCCCGACCACAAGGGCCTATTGGACACAGCCTTACCTTGCATTGTTTCCAAGGTTAAGATACAGGTCGCATATAATTTAGTACACAAAGACACGGGAAATGATGAACAAAATAACAGAATTCAGCGTATCCTTACAGACATTGCTCTAACATTTAGTTCACATTTTGAGAAGATTCAGCAACTCACTTACAACTAATTACAAAGAACAGATATAACAACAAGATCTTGAGGCATTGAGTCCATAAGTTATTCTATTGTTGTTTCCCATCTACCAATAACTATAATAGGCTTGAACATCTAAGAAACTAAATATGCATGAACTATGTACATATATAGATATTTCATGTAGAAACTGAAGAACAAGCAGAGTATGTTCATAT
Organism: Solanum tuberosum; assembly: GCF_000226075.1. Lineage (NCBI taxonomy): Eukaryota > Viridiplantae > Streptophyta > Magnoliopsida > Solanales > Solanaceae > Solanum > Solanum tuberosum. The sequence continues at coordinate 93,325 of NW_006239166.1, forward strand.
ACTAGATAACCTGATACGTGTTAAACAAATAGCAACAAAGGTAGCTTGCGTGGGATACACTGACACACAAGTTTAGTCCGGATTCAGCAACGTCCGGGCCTCTCATAGTGTGGAGGTAAAGAAGGACAATTCTCATTCATGTTGGCATAGGGATCCAATGTGTTGTACTGGGGCAGTTCCATTTGATATTCGCCAAGAATCTGGCAGAAAGAGAACTTATTGTCTCCACTGTTGCACCAACTTGGGAGGCGTGTCTGATTATCTTCAAAAATTTTGAGCATGTAAGCATCTCTAATCTGCAAGTAGTAAGAAAGTCTTGTGATCACAACAGAATGGAAGTTATTTTCCTTATAAGACGATTAAACAAAGGCATTGATACCCACAGTGAACTCCGTTACTTGAATAGAGTTGGAAATAGGGCCAAAAACTCCAGCTTCTTTATACATTGCTAGAATGAAGGCCACGCATGTAGTGGATTGGCCATCACTATAGATCCATTCATCTTGTTCCGGGATGGTCAATAATTGATCAAATGTTATACCACGTCTTTCAGTTTCAGCAAGAATACCATACAAGTCCAAATCCTGTAAGAGAGGTATTAATTGCACATATAAAGTGACCTATACAGATAAAAGGAAATTGATTGCTTCGGTAACATTTAGAATCTATGATATATTTAACGAACTCTCTTATATGTAAGCAGTTACAATATGATTCAAGTTAAACTGAGGAAGCTTTTGAAAGCATTATTCAATATATAATGTTATTATTATGCTTGCTCCACGGCTAAATGTCTATGTAAATGAAGATCATCTATAGAATATGGCTCTATACTGTTACTCATAAGAGTTACAGAGTACCTCTACGTTCGAGTCACCAAATGATGTGACAATTCGGTAATGCTCACCCATTTTTTGACATAGAAATACAGAAAGGAGGTTGGAGAGTATGTTTCATATTTTTTCCTTCAACAGAACCCAACCTATCAAGATAGCTTGTTTATAGACCTCAACAAATCTACTTTAAAAAAAAATCATTTTTTAAGAGGGAACTGATAACCTGTCTTTATCAATTAAATCTGGGGGATGAGCCATACCCAAAACCATTAACTAATAGTTAAGATATTATACAAGTTTCCAGCCAAAAGATTCTAACAACAAAATATAACATATTCAGTTCACCTTAGTGCCAAGCCTCTTATTCAGAGCTTCGTTCCACATGTTAGCAGCATATGCTGGCTGCACTCTTGTCCACATGGACATGACAGAAATCACCTGGCAACAAAAGTCATCTGCTGAGAAACCACAGGAAGTTGTCCAAGAGTTCTATTTAAATGGAAGAAGGGGTAGTGATGAACAAATTAGTATTCCTTCAAATTATTGCTATTTTTGTTTTGATTGACTTGCTTTTTCACCTTTTTGATGGGTTTCTTTTATCAAATGGTTCCACAGGGAGGCAAGTAGTAATCAATAACCATATATCCTTCTAAATTTTAAAAACTGCAAATATATTGATGACTGGTTTATGTTGGGTTTATACTATGTAAAGGTATTTCCTAGAGATAATTAAGCAAAGTGATATCCAAGGATAGAATATGTGCATGTTAGATAAGTCATTTGTGACTTGAGAACTGTCTACCGGTTAGCATCGAGATTGATGGACATATGGCAATTCACCTAGTTGCTTTGGAGAACACAAACATCCATTGCTACTTGCTCATCTTAGATATATTCCAGTATAATCATAGTTTATACTTTTAAGAGGAAAGGAAGGGAGACAATACCAAGTGAGCATCAAGAGGTGGAGGGTAATTATCCGCTACTGTGTCAATCCAACTAAAAATCATGTTATGGTAACCATATGGCTTCCCGGACATTTTCCGAGTATATTCCCATGCTGCGGTATTATTAAATCTCGCACGCACTTCAGGATGTAAGGGCAACAAAGCAACTTGTGGATTAGATTCGTCCTTGAGTGTCAATTCCCACCACTCATCCCAAGGGATAACTGCAATAATTTCTTCACCCTGCAAAGATATACCACAAGATAAAACAAAAATAAGAGAACGCCACAATTCATGCAATTAAAATGCAAGGCCTTTACAGGCATTAAAAGCTAACAAAAAAACTCAGAGTATTCTCTACCTCCGGAGGTAGAGAGGGAGCACAATGGAGTATAGTAACTCACCAGAAGTCCACTGCTATCCATAAGAAAAGTTGCAGAAAAGTAAAGGGGAGCATAAGGAGATTAATGTAACTGAATCTATTTATGTGACGTGGAAAATGATGTTTTTGAGATTTGCTAGCAGTGTTTCTCCGTGTAGTTTAGTGGAGAAATACATAGATTTTCTCATTTGCTCACCTTTTCATTTTCGTGTCCTGATTCACCAACCCAAAGATTACCCAACTCATCCTTCAAACAAACGGATGTATGACCAGCAAAGGCACCAGTGACCCACTTCTCAAGAGTTTCAAACCCACCCCACCGTCCACGTATCTTTGACAGAGCTAAGAAATCACCAGAATGAACATCATCTGGGTTAATTGTTGCCTGCCGTGGATGTGGACGTTTCTCAAATGTCGCACTCATGTGCTTCTTCAGAAAAGCAAGGTTAGAATTCTGGCCCCATGCGGTGTTAGAAAACAGGGGTAGTACATCCACCAAGGAAAGCAAGGTTCCGAGCATTCCTGATGGCATGAGAAATACAGAAATTCCATGTTCCTTGACCTGCATAGCAGTAGCTTAAAGATCAATTATAAATGCATGGACATCCATTGGAATTAGACAAAAGGCCCAAAACAAGAGCATACATATTCCCTTTCAGCAGGTTCCTCCCATGACTCAATTTTAAATGTGTGATCATGGCCCGAAAAGTAGTAGTCCCAGGATATCCTATAAGGTGTAGCAAATACATACAGATCCATACACGTCCAGCTGTGTGCTGCGCCTGTCTGCAAAGTGGGTAAATGAAATCTGAAATACAACTGTGCTAAGGATGACTTTATCCAATTAAAAACAGCATAATAGAATAAGAACAAGTATATGTAGATACCAAAAAAATCGTATTTCTTTCTTAAGGTGGTATATCAATTTTCACTTGTTATCACCCCATTGGTTTCTATTTATGGATCATCTAGGTGTCAACAGAGGAAACATTCATATAATCAATCTAGCTTTTTTTACATGGTGAAGGTGGAACCACAAAACCGCATGCTTCTTCTATCATTTGCATCCTAGTTTCCTTTAAATGCTAGAGCATTTACAAACCATATAACCGAATTACATTATAGCAGCTACGCGTCAAAACGAATACTGGCAAATAGTAAGTCACATTCCATGTTTATTCTTGTTGTGAAGTGGCTCATTTATGTAGAAAGAAACAGCCACAACAAGAATCTTTCATAAATGGCAGGAATCTGACTTTCTCAGCAAGCAGCTGATTCAAAGCTACACCAGTTTTCCCTCCCCCTACTTCTGCACCAAACTACCAGATAATGGCAAGAAATGCACTACTATTTCTAATACTAACAACAAGAAGTCAAACTTTTGTTAAAATATCAAGTGATAATATCATCTTAATATGAAGCATTCTGCAACTTTACCAGTAATATTAACACTTTCCTCTTTTCCAGACCTTTTTATTCCACTATTTTGTAAAAACTTGGGTTTCAAACATGCAATTCTTAGTCTTCCAACACCACACTCTCCCAACCCCTGCCCTAACCAGCAAGATAAATTCCTAAGAATACAACAACCATATACATCTTACCAGTGAATACTGCTCTACAGATAAACTAAACAGAAACCATATTCATAATTCAGAAATAAGAAGCCTAACTTCAGCTCGCAAGCATGCAATCATTAACCTTTTCCAACACCCCACCTCCCCTAAAAAAGAACCCAGCAACATAACTTCAACCCAGAAAATTCACCTTTTCAAGCCATTCCTATCACCATTCATCAATTAAACATCATCCCACCAAAAATTACCAGAAAAACTACTCTACAAATCAACTAAACACAAATTAAATTCACAATACAGAAATTTTAAATCTACAAACCGATAGATGAATAGTAGCACCGCCAATGCCTCGATCACCGGGACCGGTAAACTCAACCCTTGCTTCATTCTCAAAAAAGCAAGCTCCTTTCCAACTAATTGACCCATTATTAGGAGCTAGAGATCCAATATAAGTAGGCATCAAATCAACAGGGCTATGCATAGTGTTAAGGACAGGCCAAGAAACCTGATGCGGCAATACAGGAAGTACATCCTTGACCCTAAACGGCATTTTCAATGCATACCCAAAACTTAACCCTAACCCAATTCCCAATATCCATAACAGTGTTAAACTACACAATTTCTGAGGTCGATACATCACTGAAAACAGTGAATTCAACAGTAAATTGCAGATTTTTTATTATTGGGTTTTCTGGGAATTCTTCAGAGTCGATTAGGGTTCCATTGGGTGAAGAAATTTGAGCTCCGATTTGGGTTTTCTTCAGAAAAATTTGAGTTTTTTTGGGGCTGGAATTATTGAAAAAGGAGAAGAGATTGTAAATTATGGTTCCTTTTGTTGTTGGTTGTGATTGAAGTGGATATTCCCAAATTGAAAGATTCTATTTTGGGAAATTTTATTTTATTTTATTTTAAGACAAGATGAATTAATTACAATATTAATAGTAGAAAATTGGAGTTTTTAAATATGTTTGAATGGTATGGGGTACGAGAAAAATCTACTAATCGTGAAAAGAGATGATAGAGACAGAATTTGCTTTGGTGATAACAGTTTTGTCCCTGGATTGTGGTTTAGTGGCGAGATAGATTCATCATTTATCAATGATTTTGAGTTTAAGTTTCGTATATGAAGAAAATTTTGTTGACAGTGTTATCTCAAAATGAATCCTTCAAATTTAGTCTGAATTTCAATGCGAACTCTGAACACCAAATGAAAAAGAAAAACCATAAAAAAAGATGTACTATCATTTTTATCTTTGAAACAGAAGTCAAATTTCCTATAAGGTTTTTCTTCTATTCTTTTTTTAAAAAAAATCTATTTCTTTACCTTAATTAATTTCACGAGATATATGTCATCTTTTATCAATAATAGAGAATACTAGATAACTTTGCTCATCAAAATTAGAACATATGGGAACTGGGAAGAATTAAATGATATTTTTGTCTCCGCTATTTCCACTAATTAGATCATTCCTCTCTCGACAAAGAAGTCACTTGCAATATGTTTAATTCCCTATTTGGTAAATTATACTTTCTCCACTTCAATTTATTTACTTAATTTTGACTTGACTCAGAGTTTTTAAAAAAAAATAAAAAATAAAGAGGATTTTAAATTGTATAGTCTTAAACTAATATATGTATGTAGAATGTACTAAAATGACTTGTAATTTTATGATACTAAACATGTCAGGTGTAAAATTAAAACTAAAGAGTTATCTAAAAAAAAAGAGACATTCTTTTCAAAACGAAGGAACAATTACTTGAGTTTTGGAGGTGGGTGACCGATGACGAATTAACAATAAATAGTTGCGCGCTAATACATGTTTTGCATTTATTAATTTAATATAAATATTAAATGTAAATATAATTAGTTGCCAGTCATATATATACAAAAAGACTTGAAGTAAAATATATTAGCATGTCATTGACTTTCTCTTCTCAAGTACATGGCCCTCTTTGTTTACTCACTGTTTTCTTTATTAATTATTGGACCCTTACATTGAATTAATAGAAATGTGCCAGCCATGTGGTGAAGTGGTAGAAGAAAAATTAAATTATTGGGGGGCCAAAATACAGAAAGAGAGTTTTATAATTGAACTAAAACAAATATTTACTCAAAGTTGGACTGAGGTCACATTTTAGCATCACCTCAAGGAATACAGAATGAGTCAGCTTGTACTTCGACTAATTCCACGAGCCTTCTGCCAACACATATATCGAGTTACTTTGTCCATCAAAGGTTGGACCAATGACGAGAAATCACCTAATGTTCTTGCCTCGGTTTGGGAATTGAACCTGAGACCCATGATTTTCAACCCACTTCATTGACGACGAGGCCACACGCGTGGGTGCATTTCTTAGTCTAAACATTATACTCTTCAGTCTGCTATTATGTTTTAATAGAGTCAAACAGTTGCATCCTTGAGATACTCTGAATAAGGTACTTCAAATCCCAAAGATGAAGCAATTTGAGTAGCATGGAAGAAACAGGGCACTGTCTTCTACTGCAAGGGGTTGCCTAAAAGGATTTAGTTGGATCTGCAAAGCAAGTAACAAGTTCAATTTAATGAATTGAGTTAGAAGCAGTAGACAACTTTAAGAGAAAAATTTGAAGAGACAGAAAAAAAACGGTTGACGAAAGGTGTGAAAAAAGAAGAAAAAACTAACAGGAATGGTAGGAGAAGCCCCAGTGACAGAGCTTATGCATCTAGTTGCCAGATTACAAGCTTCTTCACAGTAATCGGAGAAAAATGCTGGAACTTTTATCTCATTTATCAGCTCCTGGATGAAAAGTTAAAAGGAAAACAACAAGAAAATCGTTTTAGCAATACCAGACCTGGCTAGCTTTCTTGAAAGATCCGTACACTGTCGAGAAAATACTAAAGGTAAAAACCTGCATATGAATCTCATATCCATTTAAAACTTACAATGGTTTGTAGCCAGCTTCTGTAAGCAGCGACACCAGCATTCGGTGCAATAATTAGATTAGGAGGAGTATCCTGACAAAGCTTACAACATTTGAGTAACACTAACAAAAGAAGGAAACATATCGCAAAGATATATGCTGTTTGACAGACCTTCATAAGATCTTTATAACAATCATGATAATAACCATTATGAAGCTTTAATGTAACGGCTGAAGATCCACTTTGTAATGATGTTGGGCCAAAACTCTCAGCCGAACAGTTACACTTGCAGTTGGTCTCTGTACAATGAGCATAATCACGAAGTTCAATTCTCTCACCATTCCTAAGCATTAACAACCAAAAGGGCATGTTCTATTAAAGGTACTTAGAGCAATGTGATTATACATAATCTGCAAATGTAAACAAGATACTGATGAACTTTTGGAAGTACAATTAAAGAAAGTTAAAGAGGTTAGTGTGAAAATGATGTATTATACAGCTTAGCAGAATGCATTTATCCGGACCAAGGTAAATGATGGATAATGTCTAGTAAACTGGCAAGGATCCTGTTCTAACCATTTTTCTGTTAGCATCATCTGCAACCATTATATGTGTAGCAGTTATTATTCACTGAAGATGATGATTGTACTTAAAGAGCCCAACAAAGGGCGCTAAATCAAGCATCTATTGCCTCCCAAGTTCATCTTTCTTTTTAAACCTTTTTTTTGTATGTTCTTTTTGAACTTTTATTTCCAGAAGCCATCAATCTACGACACCCTTTTCCAGCATTTAAGATTCTCTGGGAATTAACAATGCTAAATTGCTAATTACTTCCTTTCTGCAGAATGAGAACCAAGTGTCTCTAATCTGACAATGTTCCATCCATGAAAAGATTATAAGTGCAGTAATAGTTCATGAACTTCACAATGAAGTCAATGAGTTTACTTCCTTTCCTGCTAATTAACTAGAAGTTGCAGTGAAAAGTAAGTAAACCAGAAACATGAATTCAGGTGCAACCAAACCTTTCTTCTGGAACTGCAGGTCCCACAAGATCAATATGTATTCGAACATCAGGAAAAACTGCATGCAGCTCACTGAACACTGAAAGCTGATGAAGCTCTTTTTCAGGACCTTCACATTTCAAACAAGAGAAAGAGCCCAAATTTAGGGTTCTGAAGGATGAATTAGCTCTAATAGTCATTTAACAAATATACAGCCAGAGAGGGGGAGGGATCTCTTGTCTATAAAGCCCCTTAGCAAGGGCAGAAGAAAAGAGAGTACCTAAATAATGTATGCATAGCTCATTACTAATTTCAGGAGTCAGGTTCCCTTGATCTGCCAGCTTAATAGCCCAATACAACGTCAATGGCTGGAAAGAGAAAGATAGCACAACAAATGAGCCAGTGAGTGTCACAATTGCTTTCTCCAAAGAATGAAATTTTCAATAGATTCACAAACAATTCATACTCCTTAAATAGAATGACCCTATGGAAGAAACTTCAACACAAAACGGCAATGATGTATATCCGCCAAGTAATATGGCTACTACAAACTGACAAATTTAATGTTTGTGTACAGCCAACTTACCCAGTGAAGTAGCAAAGCAACAGGAGAATCAAGCGGAATGCACCTCCATTCATAATATTCTTTCCAACCACTAAGTAACTTTGGTAACGGAGTGGATGGCTCTGCGTTTATATACTAGTTTAAATTAGCATTCCAGACAAACATTGTATTCATGTATTAATTGTCTCAAGCACTACACACTACCTCTACAAGGACACAGTGTAATGGATAGGTTCCAGTCTTTCATGAGCCTGCTAATAAAAATTAAGGATGAGATAACAATACATTGTTTTAGGTTAGAAGCATTTATTTATCAGCATAACAGCAGAGATCAAAAAGTACATCTTCATTTCGGAAAGACATGGAAAATGCAGAGAACATTCTCAAAATGTATACTAAGACACAAAAAACTTTATCTTTGACAATTAAGCTTGATTATAGAAAAATACTGAAAATATATACAAATAATAGGAATGCAAATACGGAATAACTAATGTTCAGACAAGAGAATACATAAGGCACTGCAAAATAAGGCTTGTAATTAGCTAGGCTGATCAAGAACAAAACACTTTATCATGAAAAGAGTAAGCAACCTTGAGCAATCAAATATATCAGTTGATGCCCCACAGCTACATTCAAACGTCCACATTCCTAAACGGTGAACTCCCTGTTTTATCAAGAACGAACACCTTGTTTCCCGTTTATCACACACCTACAAAGCACCAGCAAGCATATTTTACCTAAGCACTTCCATGGACAAATCAATACAACAATTCAAAAAGTTCTTTTACTCCTTACCTGCATAGTAGCTTCTTCAGAAAATCTAAAAGGGAAATCACTCACAACATGTGCATGCTTCATTTGCTGTTCCAACCTTTGACACTCTTTCTTGTGTACATTCCCATGTGATACCTGAACACAAAATCTATAAAGTTCTCCCACTTTTCTTATACTTCTCCCTCCGTTTCTTTCACTTTTTAGCAACTCTTTAATTCCAATTTTCCACATAATATGTTTAAGATCATACGAGTAGAAGACATTCAGGTACATTCTATATATCTTTAGTTTAAGTTATTTATTTGCTTAAACTCGATATCAAATCAAAACCAGACAAACGAATTGAAACTGAATGAGTATTACTACTAGGGAGCAAACAATTCTTATACTAAACAATTATGTGAACATCTTTTAAAATTAACCATAAAAAGTAGTAAACGAAGCAGATTCTTCATAAAACCTGGTGAGAGATGGAGCAATAAGCCACAGCTTGGCAGCGACGGCAACGTCTCATCGCCGGACCGGAACATGGGGTTCGGCTTCCCCTGCCGGCGCACTCCATGGTTTCCGATCAATATGAACTGATGGGTTGATCGGAAGTTGGAAACGAAGCCCACGTATCTAAATCGACGAAAAATTATAGGCCCAATGAGTGTGTATAGGCCCATTGTCCTCAAGTAGCCCAAAGAGAAGATAGAGAGTATGGGCTTGAGAGCCCATGAATGACTAGAGGGGTTTGTCAAACATAATTTGACCCTTTGATGTTTTGGATTGTTGATTAATATCTAGGAAAAATTACGTAAATACACAACTTAAGATATCATAATCTCTAAAATTCTCTATCATATAAAAAAAATTACAAAAATTTCTTCTCGGAAACATCTCTATCCCCTTTCGAATACATTCTGATCCCCTCTCGGATACATCCCTCCTATTAAGTAATATATCATTTGCAATGTATCAGACAACCAAGGAATGTATCCGAGAGCATTGAAAGTTCCAAAAATTTTGTAATTGGGGAAACTTTCGGGATAAGGTGTAATTAGCCCCCGAATGCATGAAACTTCCGTAAGTTTTCCTAATATTTAGTCATTATTTGAATTGTAATTGAAAAAATGATTACTTTTTAAGATAGAAATACTATCTATGCAAGTTTAGTGACGTAACATATGGGGTGGAAGTGAAAATGGAGATTGATGTACAAGTTATATCTAAGAAATGAAGTTTTAAGTATCTTGAGTAAATAATGATTGGGAGATTGATGATGGCGTTGCACATTATTTGGAGCGGGGTGGGTAAAATGGAGGCTCGTCCATGGAGTTCTAAGCGATAACAACATGTGGTTAAGGTTTAAAGGTATGCTCTATAGAATGTTGTTAGACCAATATTGTTTTAGGAGGAAGCGGGGGGCTAGTCAAAAACCACATTTAGATGAAGGTAGCAGAGATGTCGATGCTTAGTAATTAAATGTATGTGGAAAGACATAAAATGACACCTGAAGTTGTGTCGAATTTTTAAAAAGACACTTTAACTATGTGAGTGTCCTATTACCCCACAAAAGTATTAAATATCTTTGTAAATTGATCATTTTCTTTTCTTTTCTCTCAATTTCTCACTTTCTTTCTTCGTCTTTTATTTTCCTTCTCAAATTACACTTCAATTACAACTTCTGTTGAAGATTATCTATTTCAATTTTGACGTTTGTTGGTCAATTTCTTGGGGGATTAGCTGAGCAAACAAGAAATTTTCGTGTTAGGGTTTTCATGTTTATTTAGTATTTGATAAAGATCATTTTTTTTTCCATGTATTTGTGATTTTCTGGAGGAAAACACATGTTAGGGATTATTTTAGGGTAAAAACTATTAGAATCTTACCTTTTTGGACTGACTTCATTCAAGAGAAAAGAAGATTTTTTTATAGTTTAAATCTTCAAACATAGCAAAGAGGCAACAAGGAGATCAAATCGAGCAAAAGCACCAGTCGTCAAAAACAGATCTTTTGAAAGAATTAGGGAAAATTGGGGAAGATGGTTTATTTAGAGAGGAAGTAATTAAATAATAGATAAAAAATGGCATGTGTCACTTGTTAATTCGTTTGTTGGAAGATAAATATATCATTCACGCGTGTTATTTGCGTGAAAACAAACATAGAGAGTATACGGATTAAAGTGGTCTATTTATAAAGATATTTAATACTTTTGTGGGGTAATAGGACACTCACATAGTTAAGGTGTCTTATTGAAAATTCGGGACAACTTCCGGTGTCACTTTATGTCTTTTCTCAATGTATGTGTGCATATTATGAGATATATGATTAGGAATAAAATTATATGGAGAAAACTAAAGTTGGAGTGGCATCCGAGGTGGACAAGATTAGGGGAGTGAGGTTCAGATGGTTCAAGCATGTGAAGAAGAGGTGTAGACACGCCCATAAGAAAGTGTAAGAGGATGGTTGTAACATGAGTTATGAGATAGAAGTAGGTCGGAAAAGAACGAGAGAGGTGATTGGATATGAAATGACACAACTTCACCTTAATGAGGACATGACCCTTGATAGGAAGGTTTGGACGTCGAGAATTAGCGTAGAAGGCTAGCATGGAGTTTGAAGTTGGAACCTCAAGGTAAAATTTGAATCCCCTAAACCTTTGAACCAACCGTTAGTCTTGTGTTTACGGGACTCAAAAAAAAACTTACCTTACATATATAGTATAACCTTTTTATCGAGATGATTCAAGTGAACACTCAGATACCCCCCCTAGATACATCCCTAGCGAGAGATAGGGAATATTTAGTAGTAATGTAGTCTCTTATCCTTTAATGTGTATTATTACATGTTGGTTCATTTGTCTTGTATCTTGCTAATAAGTTGTTATGTTATTTTTGAAATCCAACATTGATTACATTTTTTTGAGTCGAGCGTCTATAAAAAATAACTTCTTTACTTCACAGAGATATGAGATAAGATTGCATACATTCTAGCATCTTCAGACCTAATTATGAAATTACATTAAGTATATTATTATTGTTGTTGTATTTGTAGTTGAAACACAACAACTCCAGTATCGATTTATAGGGCATTGGAGTTTGAATCCTTGATAAGTAGAGTCCAAGCACATTATACTTTTCTTTGTGTCTCAATTTATTTGACACTTTTTTCTTTTAGTCATATTAAAAAAGAATGACTCTTCTCTTTTTAGTAGTAACATTTTAACTTAAAATTTCTCATTTTACTCTTAATGAGATACTATTTTATAACCACATAAATTTATATCACTTATTTTTTACCATATATTCCAAAAGTAGTTTAATTTTTTAAAATTATATATTCAATCAAACACTTTTATAGATACTATTTTATAACCACATAAATTTATATCACTTATTTTTTACCATATATTCCAAAAGTAGTTTAATTTTTTTAAATCATATATTCAATCAAACACTTTTTTATAAATGGAAATGAAAAAGTATTGTGGTGAAAGATGATTATTTTGCTCGTGATACTTCTTTTGAAAGTGGGACAATATAATGGATTTCAACCTCTACCATCATGTCTTGGAATCCAAATTTATTTAGTTGAAACTTTGCGACATTTTCATATATTTAGTATTCTTTGTTTCAGTTCGTTTTCTTAATTTTTGTAATTTTTTTTTATTTAATTAGTGGAAACTCTTGAACTATTATATAGTGCAAATATTCCAAATTAATTTATAAAATTAAAATTTGTAAAATTTCAAAAAAAAAAGACACCTAAATTAATATCTTAAAGAGTTGTTGCATAGTGGGGCGTGCGGACCACCGTTATGTTTGTCACGACAAGATATGAAATGAAGGCAACGGTGGCGTATATTTGGCCCAATTGGACCATAAAATCCAATGAATGCAAAATAAATTTGATTTTGTTGTCGATAATATTGTTGGTTCATACTCCCTCCGTCCAAAAATATTTATCGTATTATACATAAAATTTAGATAATAAATTCTCTTTTTCACATCTAATTTTAGTATATTTTATTTGAATCGAAGGTTTATTAACATAACTTTTGTATTTTCACAAGATAAGGTGTGCGTACACTTTATTTTGTGAAAAAATATTTCTACCTCCACGAGATAGTTGTAAGATTTGTGTACACTCTACTCTCCTCAGACTCCTCTTTATAGGATTTTTACTGGATATGTTGTTATTATTATTGTTGATGTGTATCCTCACAAGGTAGATATAATATTATGTATATCCCCTTTCTTTTCAGATCTCATTTATAAGATTACACTACATATGTCATTGTTGCTTTTCAAAATTCAAATATTTAAACTATATATATATATATATATGTCTGTTAAAGGCAAATGTGCTAAGAATGGTCAAAGCACCTTATTTTTCATTAGAACAGTAAAAAGGAACATATTGCAACTGTTTATTACCTTGGACCAAATAAAATTCTTTGAAGTTCATACAGTTCAGAATCAGTGGCGAGTTCGAGCACAGAACGAAGATCCAGATCAACTTCGCTGCTGCCGCTCTCCTCTGTAGTGTATTTCACAATTCATAACAAAATTCAAAGTAAAACTACCAGTAATGAAGAGAAAGCCATAAAATGCTTTAAAAGTACACCTCGAGATTGACTTGAAAGTAAGGCACGGGCAGGATTTAAGAGGAGCCTTGAGCTGGAGCTTCGACGGCAATATAATTTGATAATCTAAAAACATAAAAGTAACAGAGTGTTAAAAGAATGACAAAAGTTCCACATCGGTGGTTAATGAGATGGGTGGACTCCTTATAAGGCTTGGGCAATCCTCCTCCCTTTGAGCTAGCTTTTGGGGTGTGAGTTAGGCCTAAGACCTAATTTAACAATGTCTATGTTGGGTGTTTACCCCTCCCCGAGAACTCATATTTTCTGCTTTTTTTAGTGACTCAAACTCACAATCTTGAAATTAGAGGTGGAGGAGTGTTTATGAAGTATTTCAAATGTGAGTCGCAGACGATTGACTTTGAATTTTTTCTTATTTTAAAATAAAATATAATCTTAATATATTAATCGAGCTTTTATATAATTTAACTTTTGAAAAGTGAAATGTAACGAGTATTTAAAACGGAGAGGGAGTAAAAATGTAAAAACTCTTCATATACGATATTTTGAATATCTCATAGATACCACAAAGTCCAACCTTAAAAAAAGGGGGAGAAAAATAAGAAAAAGGGAAATATGTGGTGAGTGGGACCCAAAAAGATTTGGTTGGGAGTTCCATATCTCCACTTTTTCTCTCTCCTTTGTCCTATTTTCTACTAGCACTATCAAAATTTCTTGCCCCAACCCCAAACATATGTCTCTTTTCTGTTTTTACACTCATACCATTTTATTTTCGATGTTCGATACTTATATTACGGTTCTATTAATATGAATTTATGTTAGATAGAACCTCATTTGGAGAGCAGCTCTTTTCATCAATTTTTTTTTATGTTCAAAACTCGAACTCAAAATGTCTAATTAAGAGAAGCAAGTCTTATCCCATGTACAATATCTTTTGATGGTCCATTATGTCATTTCTAACAAATAAGAGTACTAAACAATTTTCATTTATTTCGAGCATGAACGAATAACTTTCACCATTATGAAAATTATGTAATTTTTTACTATGTGTAAGTTTGAAATAAAGCTATTCAAAATTAAGTTGCAATTGACAATTCGAATCGGAAAAAAAGTTATTGATTTAGTGATTTTAGTAATGATTTTAATTATTATTATTTATATAGGGTTATTAGTTTTTAACAATTTGAGGTATTTTCTTAATGAGTTTATTGATAGTAAATTACATTTATACTATTCAATACTTTCATTTTTCACTATTTCAAACTCTCGATTATTTTACAAGGCGACAATATTTGCTTTTGAGCAAGATGCAATATATCAGCTCTTTTCATTTGATTTGTCAACTTATTTCTAAGTGATTTTTAATTTTAAAAAAGTTGTGTGTGAAATCTTCACGGTTAAATCAATAATGATGAAACCGATAAATTGATAACACTTTAACATATTTACAAAGTGATAACCAATCAATCGAGATATTTATTTTTTAAAATCAAACAAATTGTGATTATCGACCTACTATTCTTAATTTGATTGAAGAAAAATTAATGCTTGGGTAGTCTCCGTCAAGTTTCCGCTGTTGTTAATTTTGATTGAAGAAAAATTATAAACAACTTTTTTGCTTTTGGTTATTAGTCTGTCCATTTACGTGTTGACTAACATGATTTAGTTTATATACTTTTATAAATATGGTGTTTGTTATAATATTAGAAGATCTATTGATTTGAAATTGTTAAAAATTAACAAACATTTAAAAGCTCTAGGCCTAACATTACTTCACTGTCACAACTCCTTCCCTTCCTTTTTTTAATTTTTAATTTCTATTCAGCTCTCGGTATTAATATCTGAAATCCGACTAAATTTATAGCAGTGTTCACAACATGTTTTTTTTTTCCTTTCTCATTTTCAGTGACTTGAACCTTAGATGTTTGATTAAGAATGGAAAAATCTGAACCAATCGTATCACGGTTCATATTAATACAACTCTTTCCTTTCTATTTTGTTCATATGGTTGATAATGAAGTTGGAAAGGTCCAATTTAGCTTTCTAATCACTAGGACTAGGAATAAAAACTTGTAATTGTAGTTTAAATTTTATTATTACAATTATTAAAACTTCTTTGAAACCTTTCATGCTGGTTGATGTGTGTTTATTAACCGAGACTTTTGGTTAAGAAAATAGTATTTACTACTTACCACTCAATCACAGTCTTTATTGATTGATCTGTATTTATTAATTTGATATAGGCATCGAATATGTGGATTTTTTTTTATAAAAAGTTGTAACTATTGATGTGTCGTTGTCTTAATTGCATAGTTTTATGTGTAATTAGGAAAAAATAATTGTACATAAAGATGATTACTTGACTTGGTACAAATTAGTTGACTCCCTAATTTAGTTAAATGAGAAATGAAGAAAAAAGTAAATATATATGTAGGACCACAAAAAGATTTTGTAAAGATTAGACAAAATCTTCATAACGACAACAAAATAATTGTTAATTGATTGACCTGATTAGGACTTTACTTTCTTGTAATAACTCTTGCCAACAAATTCCAGTCTCTTTCCCATACTGTACAAATTTTATTTGATTATATTATATTATACTATATACTTTAGAATATTCAAAAAGTCTACTATGACTTTTATAATAACAAGGATAAATTAATTTAAATCACCAAAATTGATGTTTTCTTTTGAAAATCTGACAAGTTTCCAACTATAATTGAATTTCGTAGTCTTAAATATATGTCATATAAACATTTAAAATTAAATAGTAATATAAGAAAAAAGGGTATATAATAAATTAATATATTGTTTGATTTGATTTCAGCTAGCATCTATGTTTTTCAATTTTGGGTGTGTACAAGTAGATACAAGTGCCTTATACGTGAGTAATACAAGTAGGACGGGCGCGTAGGACATACAATTGTCATGTAAGACACCACATATGAGTGATATGACGAATGTGTTTATTTATTTAATTTTATACATGTTTAAGTGTCTACTTATGCTCACCAAAATTAGAGAACATAAATGTTAGTTGTGGTTAAGTTAAAAGACACATTTATGTATTATTTAAAGGAATTAAAAAATGTAACACAAACAAATTGAATCGAAATAAGTAATATTTTTTTTACCAAGAATCAAAAGGAAATCATTTGAAATATACGACTTCTATGAAATCAACAGAATTTTTTGGTTAAAAAATCAAAAGGAAATCATTTGAAATATAAGTTTTCTATGAAATCAAGAGACAATTTTTTTTATAATGAATTTTAATTTTTTATAGTGAAAATATCGTTAGTTAATTATTAATGTATATTAAAAAGAGATTGCCTCTCTATAAAGTCAAAGATTTTATTTTTGTAACCAAGTTATTAGTCCACCCTTCTAGAATTTCCACATAATAGTCCTTCAACTTTCTTTGTGGAATGGACAACCCATTTGAGCTAAACATAGTTTGAGGTAAAAATATTTTTTATTATTATTATATACATATAATTCTTGACTTCTACGTAAATTTTATTTTCATACTCTTAAGGAAATTTTGGGTTTGACATTGTTTATAACCCGCCTAATTTTCATTCTTAGATTAGATTCACTTATGTGATATGATCACCTCTTACTTCTATAGGTCTAACGGTCTTTCTCTATGATCCATCCTCATTAGAAGCATTACCTAATACTCCTCCCAACTAACTTGTTTCGAAGAATAATTATCTTGACCATCGTCTCAAATTAATCTTTTGCAATAACATTAAACAGTATTCTCTCTGTCCATTTTTAATTGTCATACTACAATGTCAATTTGACTAATTTTTTTAAAGTTAAATTAGATTACATTAATTTGATATTTTAAACAAAAAATTTAGATATTCAAAAACTATACGAAAAGTACTATAAATTTCAATTTTTTTGCATATCAATATGATGAAAAAATAGATCGTTTGACTCTAAAAAAGATTTATGACAATTTAAAAAGGACGGAGATAGTAGAAATTTATAAGTATCGTTACCATGATCTCATTTATATCAGCCATTAACCTAACATGAACAACATAACTAATTAGTAACTATATAAACACATTATAAAACTTAAGTTGGTTAACTAGAACTTATTTAAATTCCAATAATATTATTTTAGAAGCTTCTTCACTTTTTACTAAATAAAAAAGTTTTAAAAGGGAAAAATAAATTTTTATTTTATTTAAATTTGTGTGATAAGTAACCGTGTCGTTACATTTTCCGCCTTCCCACTTCTGATTTGACGGTGGATTCTCAAATTGACCTTGAGTCAACTATATTATTAAATATAGAAATACAAAATAGTCACCCCTTTAAATCTGTTAGAAAATTTTACTAGACACTCAAATTAAGAGTATCTTCCGATTAATTTATAAGTCAAAAGTTATTTTAGCTTAAAATTAAATGTTTATAAATATTTTCTAAAAAAATTACCCAAACCCTATAAATATGTTTAAAAATTATTTTAGCTTAAAAACACTTAAAACAAGTCAATTTATATACATCCTAAGTCATGTTTCAATTGAATACCTCAATTCCTAATAAAAATATTTTAACTAAACACTTTTGGTACAAAAATGAAATTTCTCTTGAAAAATTTTATTCGTTCATTAGGCAGTGAAGTTAATCTCATGAAATATGTCACCTCCTTTAATTATATGCATTTACCATAACAAGTCGTAAAATTTCAATTGTTCTCTACTTGAAGTGGATGCATATAGTTAAATGAGACATCATATTTTACGTAATTAACTTAACTGTCTAATAAATAAAGAGAGAAGTATTGAAGATACTCCTAAACTTAGCGTGAATTATTAGGTTCATCTCTGAACTATTGACAGCCTTAAAAAACCTCATTTTTACTTGACTAAATGAACTTAAATACACCTCGATCTGCCACATGACATGACAAATGATTTCAAACTCTTATAAGAGCATGAAACTCTTAATAAAAAGTCTAGAAAAACGTTGAAAACACCCTAAATTTGATGAGAATTTATGAGTTTTTCACTCATGTGGCAATATCAATGGTATATTTAAGTTAAGTTAGTTAAGTATGAGGATATTTTTAGGCTGTCAATAGTTCAAAAACGAAACTAATAATTTACGCTAAGTTTAGAAGTGTTTTCAATATATCTTTTATAAATAAATGAAAACACACAATTTCTTTTCAATATTTGTAAGTATAAAAGTGTATTTGGAACAATTTATTAAGATTTGAGGTATTCAATTGAAACATGAAATAATTCAAATATATAAATAAAATATCTGGACAAATTTTAAAAAATCGATTAAGTCAAAATAAAAAACAAAAAAAAAAAACGAAATCTCGCGAAAAACTCGGGAACATGTAATAACTCGCGTGGATATGGCAAAATAAAATAAAATAAAATCAGCACCAACAAAGTGGATTTCAGAATCTCAGCCGTATTGCCTTATTAATTTTAAAAGTAGATTTCACCAGATTTGATTTTTTTTTTGTGGTGTTTTTATTTACATTTATTATATATTTTAGGAAACTAAATGTTTTAATTTAATTTAAAATTAAAAAATTTGACAAGTATGTGTATATTGTCTGTGTACATGAACAAGACAGATAGACATTTATATTACACACACTCTTCTCTCTGTTTTTTGCCTTTCTTTGTAAAAAAGCTTTCAAATTCCCACATATTTTTCCAAGAAAATTTGTGGGTTTTCTTAATTTGGTAGAATATTTGAGGGTTTTGTTCCATTTTTGTTGATTTTGTTAGTAGAGTGAGATGGCAAGAAACGGTATGTTTTCACGGCGGCGTAGGGCGGAGAAGGTGGAGGAGTACGATGAGTTGTTGCCGTTAACAGAGGCTACTCATGAAGTTCATGTTCTTGCTGTTGATGATAGTCTTGTGGACAGAATAGTCATTGAACGTCTCCTCAAAATTACATCTTGTAAAGGTGGAAAAAAAAATCTGATTTTTTTGAGCTGAATTTTAGAAAAAAATGTGATTTTTTTTTTTGAGATTTTGAATGTTTTGTGGTTGGAATTGTACAGTGACTACTGTGGATAGTGGGATGAGAGCTTTGAAATATCTTGGATTGGATGAAGAAGAGAGTTCTGTTACTATTGATGTAAGAATATTTTGGAATTTTTTTTGGTGGATTTTTTTGAAGTGAAAATTGAAGATTTTTATGGATTTTTGTTTTTTTTGATGTTAGGATTTGAAGGTGGATCTGATAATTACAGATTATTGTATGCCTGGAATGACTGGTTATGATTTGCTCAAAAAGATTAAGGTAGTACTTGTTTTGCCCTTTCTTTTCATTGTTCTTGTAATTTATTTTGCTTGAAAGGGAGTAGAGCCTTGATGTAACTGTAACGCGTAAAGTTGTTGTCATGAGAGGTCATTGGTTCAAGTCGTGGAAACAACCTCTCGCAGAAATGCAGGGTAAGACATCATACAATAGAGCCTTGTAGTCCGGCTCTTTCCCGACCCCGGGGAAGTTGTTGTCACGAGGTCATTGGTTCCAGCTGTGGAAACAGCCTCTGGCAAAATTGCAGGGTAAGGCTTCGTGTAATAGACCCTTCTGGTCTGGCCCTTTCTTGACCCCGTTAAAGTTGTTGTCATGAGGTAATTGGTTCAAGTCATGAAAACAACCTCTTGTAGAAATGCAGGGTAAAACTTCGTACAATAGACTCTTTTGGTCTGGCCCTTTCCCGACCCCGGTAAGGTTGTTGTCATGAGGTCATTGGTTCGAGTCGTGAAAACAACCTCTTGTAGAAATGTAGGGTAAGGCTTTGTACAATAAACCCTTGCGTCTGGCCCTTTTCCGTCCCTGATAATTTTATTGTCATTGGTTCAAGTCCTCTTGCACAAATGCAGGGTAAGGCTTGGTACAATAGACCTTTGGGTCTGGCCCTTTTCCGATCCCGGTCAAGTTGTTGTCATGAGGTCATTGGTTCAAGCCGTGGTACAATAGATCCTTGTGGTCTGGTCTTTTCAAGACCTTGTGCATAGTGGTAGCTTTTGTGCACCGGCTGTTTTTTCGCTTGAAAGATTAATGTTTGAGTTTCTTGTAAGGAAAATTTAATCAATGTACTGAAGTTTCCAAATTTGTATTTGTGAAACAGGGTTCATCTTTTAGGGAAGTTCCAGTTGTAATCATGTCTTCTGAAAATGTTTTGGCTAGAATCGACAGGTACTTTCAATTCTTTCGCTGCTGGATTTCATACTTGAATTTGTTGAATATATTTTTGCTAGTGACTTTTACTTTGGAACTTCTGGAATTCTAAATCTTTAATGAATGGAGTGAAGCAATACTAATTGACATTGCATTTACTTTTTGAGTTAATTATACCCGACACATCGTGGAACGGAGCCACCCTTGTTCAATATTTTAAGTGTATAATATATTATATATTGAATTCATTGGTTTCTTTGTGTGTTTACATCTTTACATTCTTGACTCCCCTTGTTAAAAATCTTGGCTCGCCACCGACTCCAGAGAGACAGAAGGAAACTTAATAAAACTAGAAGGGTAGTCTCATTGTTGACACCCTAAAGCTATCTTCCAATTTCAATTATTTTAGGAAAAAAATAATGGAGGAAGTACCATTGACAACCAAAAGCTATCTTACAATTAAATTAAGATAGCATCAAATCTTTACGTATCGTTTGTACATGTGCTTTCAAGATTTGTTAGATTCTTTAATTTTAAAAAAAGGTTTTGACTTGCATTATTTGGAAGCTGTGATGAGTTATTATTATTGAACAACCAGTTTCTTGCATGACCAAAAGCAATGAATGAACAACCACTTCATTAGTTTAATATCTTGTACCAAAATAATAAAGTAGTTGGATTCATACTTTACAATATCATAATCCAAAGCATATGCTCTTTGTCTGTTAATTCAATAGTTGTATTTTTAGTAATATAATTAGGAATGCATGTTCTTATTCTAGTAAGGTTTAGTTTAACAATATCTGCAATTTTAGTATGCCACTAAAAGATGTCAATGCATAAAGTGTCGTTCGAATGTCACATTGTAAAAGTTGTGGCTTTACGATTGTTTTTGACGAAGAAATGCTTATCAGAAACAAATATGGAAAAAGGATGTTTGCTCTTTAACTTTAATGTTTTTCAGAATTTAGACCTTTTTTTTAGTGGGATGTTGTGTTGGTGAAACTAATTCTAATTCGATTACAGATGTCTGGAAGAAGGCGCTGAAGACTTCCTATTGAAGCCGGTGAAATTGGCTGATGTAAAACGTTTGAAGAGTTACATGTTCAACGAGGATCGATTTAGGGGTGAAGAAAAAGGAATGAACAAGAGAAAGTTGCCAGAATCATCGTCTGATGATTCATCAACACCAACTCTCTCACCTTCACCATCATCACTTGACCTCTCATCAACACCTTCACCGCCATCCACTTCCTCTCCATCATCCCCTAAAGCATTCTCGTCATCCCTCTCTACTGATTCACCGACACATTCCACTGATTCCTCCATGCCTTCTTCGCCAACAAGACGACTCAAAATGATCAGCCAAGATTTGTGACAACGGTATATATACCATTTTGTATTTTACTTCCCTTTTTGCTACTTCCGGGGTTGTTTAAACCCCCCTCCATCGTCGGGGCATACAATGTAGACAAGCCAATTGCCCCTTACTAGCGAGGTTTTTTGTTGGCTTGTCACTTTTTCGGACACATATCGATCGATGATATCGTTTAATCACACAAGGCTTTACAAAGATATGTTCAAATGAGTCTCTTAAGGAGAAAAGTTGATTTTAGACTATGTTATGAAATCAACATTTTCTTGTATTGGTGAATTTTATTTAATGTGTTACTTTATTATAATTTTACTGTTTGACAGTAGTAATATTAATGTATCCAATTCAATGACAGATAGAGATAATGGGTGGAATTGAATAATGGGATATGGATTGATATGATTCTGATACGATCTTAATTAAATGTCAATTCTTGTCTGCTAAAAAGGAATATTGGATTTTGAGTTGAATTACACATGTTTGATTTGTTCCCTTATTCTAAGGATCTCCGTTGATCTTGTTTTCTTGAGTATGGGTAGGGTAGGGCGGGGGGTAAGCCTTCTCTTTTAGGTGTATTCGGTACGAAGAAAAATATTATTTTTTTCATGTTTGATTAGTCAAGAGTTTTGAAAATTAATAAGTAACTTTCTTGTTGTGGTAAAAACAAATAAATAAGAAAATTACATACTTGCGTCGTCTTATTTTATTATGTAGTTTGATTTGATACAGAGTTAAGAAAGAAAGAAAGATTTTTGAAGTTTGTGGTTTAAAATAAGTGATAGATACATCATTTTATTAAGCGTAAAATGAATATTTTAAAATTGAATTATTATTAAATATATAAATGTTGTATTTTCTGTACCGACTAAAAAAATGAGTCATGTAAATTGAGATAGAGTATTTTTTTACTCCTATCTTAATTTACATGACATTTTTTTTATTTTAGTCTGTTATAAAAAGAATCTTATATTTTTATAATTAGGAATAATTTAATTTTAAATTTCTTTAATAAAATGATTTATAGTCATATAAATATTTAAAGTTTATTTTAGATCATATATTTTAAAAAGTAAATTTAAAAAAAAATCTTTCTTTCAGTTTTTTTTATCACATTAAATAGTGCAACGCAAATTGAGACGAAGACACGAAAACGTGAGGGTTTAGTACCTAACAAAAATTTGGGGGCATTAAGCCGTGTTAGGCTTGATTTTATTGATATAATAATAATAATAATAATAATAATAATAATAATTGATAAGTGCCAAATTTGTGCCTTGCTGCCCAAACCCAAAACTAATGCATTGGACAACTCATTGATATATATCAAATTGGGTTGTGGTGCGTGGAACTGTTTCATCTTTAATTAAATGTGTTGAGTTTGAGCTTTAGGTGTAGAAAAATTATGTTGAGAGTTCTACTCTTGAATAGATCCAATTATGAGTGATTCAAATTTAGACGGGACTTTAATATAAACTCTGAACACCAGATGAAAAATCGAAAGAAAGAAGACAACTCATTGATAAATATAGCTTTCCTAGCTGGCCAAGATCATAAGAAGATATGAGACAAAATCAATTAGTATAATTAATTTTATATACGTGATGTAGTGAAAATACTTAACGTAACATGTCATTCTCTTATCTTAATGAAATGATTATTACTCATCACTCCGAATCTTTAATTCAAACAACCTAAAGATTTGCTCCATCCATTTGGAGAATGACCCCTCATATAATAATAATTACCAATTTTTACCTATATGACAATTTAGGAGCTCTAATTATATTTTATGTATAGATATTTCTAAACAATTATCACGCATAACAAAAAAAAAAATCATTTTTATAACACCTTTACAAAACAAAAAACAAAAAGAATATGGCAATTTGCGTGAGATACGTGCAAACTGATTTGTATATATTATGTCATGTAGGATGCATGTGTTTACTTGTTCCATTTTATACAAGTTAAAGTGCATACTTGTACATACTCAAAGTTTGAGAACATAAATATTAGCTGAAGCTAAGTTAAAAATACATTTATATATTATGCCTAAAGTTAATAAGATAGTCGTTGAATGGAAACATATAATTTCCAGTAATTTATCGACATAGACAGTGAGAAATAACTTTCTTTTTCATCAAAATTACACTCGGAAATCGGAACCCTTCTACAATTAATTTGTAAGTCAAAGGACTAAGATTTTTGTTCAAATAAATCATTTTCGTTAGTTAAGATTATTAAGATCCTTAAGTTGGTCTATATTAAGTGTGTTATAATTTCTATCAAATACAATAACACACTTGAAGCTTGGTGTTTGCAATGGAGCATTTTCATCATTGGACCATAAATGGACTTCTTTTTTGGGCTTTTAAACACTTGCATCAAACTAGCCCAAAATGTACTCAAAAAGTGGTACTCAACTATAAAGAAAGAATGATTCAAAATTGAAGTCCATGGATCCAAAACTACTCATTTATTCTTGTGGACCTTGTTCATAATATATAGGAAAAACTGTCTAATTACACAAATATTTCTATCATATTTACTAATTCTTTCAATATAAAGTTTGAAATAAGTATATATTGTTTCACTAATTAATGTTTTTTATATCAGATTTCAAGTCAAATATACCTAGATACATGTATTTTTGCCATCAGATTCACTCTGAAATACAAATACTTAGGTAAAGAGGCGAACAAGAGAGAGAGAGAGAAGAGAGGCTAGTGAGATAGAAGGGAGATGAGCGAGAGAGTCAATGTATCTCAAATACGTATGTAAATCACACTAGATACATGTACATGTATAACAAAGTCTTCTAAAACTTTTGTTAGTACTAAAATTATTAAAATATGTTGAGTATGTGACAAAGTCTTGTCATGTTTGGACATGTTATATATTGATCAAGTAATGCTACAAATTAATTGAACCATACAAAACTATGCCCAAAAGTGTGATTCTTCCAAAACTACAAATTATGAGACTTCTTTTTTGTCTTTTTTTGGGACAAACGTGCAGTGTTGGTCAATGTCAACTGGACTTTTAAACCATATTTTAGCATATAATACATTTGTCTATACGATTTTAGAAGTCAACAGCTTGTTTTTTTATTTGAGCCAAGGGTTTTTTAAAAATAATTTGTCTATCTTTCTATGTAGGGACAAAATTCACCTACAAATTATTTTCCTCAATTTCACTTGTGAAATTACGCTAAATATATTATTATTGTTAACCGTTTGTTTTCTCATTTCATTTTTTTTCTGTAGCCAAACCAAAATTATGACATGGACTATATTACATAATTTTGTTGTTGAAGATATTTATCTTGCCCTTCGAATTCATTTCATCCTGATTTCATCTACTGAAAAAGGAAGCTCCTTAATCATCTATAGAGATTTTTTTTGAAAGTATTAACATAATTATTATCATTAGCAATTATCTAAATAGATTATCTTTTTTGGGCAAGAAAATAAGTTTTACGCCGTTCATATAAAAAGAAAAAAGAAAAAGTATTTTAAAGTCAAATGCTCTTGGATGGGTAGTTGAAATCCACAATTATAGATTTCAATTATTCTTTTCTATTTTTGCTTTTATTGATTAATATGATCTACAATTCTTATTTGTTATTCAACCATTAAAAGGTACAATTTGAAGTGATGAGTTGACGAAACTCGGCTCGGATTGAGGCAAGTAGAGATTTTAAAATTCGAATTACTTATTTATGAAAAGTTTTATAATTTGTAAAGTTGTATATATAACAAAATATAAAAATGCGTTTAATAGCTTGATATAGAAGGAGGCGATCGTATGCTTGGTGGTAATTATTTTGATATAATGCTTAATTAGTTAATTATATGTTTTCATGATAATATGATTATGCTATATACTAGATAATTTTATGTATTTGACTAAACTTGAGCATAAGTATGTTCCTATGCACTTCATGTAGGGGTGGAGGTAACCTTGCTCGAGGGTGTCAAGCGATACTCCTTTACTGAAATATTACACTGTATAGATAAGTTAAATTTGATTTATTTTTATTTAAAATATATATATATATATATTGATACATC